>NC_083443.1:246512-499877 GCF_020745735.1 Hemiscyllium ocellatum | reverse complement strand
TCTCATATATTCACATCTAAATCATTTACTTAAGAACCCAATATCCATTCCTGCAGCACACTGCTGCTCACAGCCCTCCAGACCACAAAGCAACCCTCTTTCACCACCCTCTGCCTCCTACCTTCAAGGCAGCTTTGTATCCAAATGGCAAGTTCTCCCAACATTTCATGTTAGCTAACCTTGCTAACGAGTCTGCTTTGTGGAACATCCTTCAGTGTCAATATAGACAACGTCCACAGTCTACCTTCAAAAAACTCAATCAAGTTAGAGAGAGAGAATTTCCCAGACACAAAGCCATGTTGACTATCCCTAATCGTTCCTCGTCTTTCCAAATACATGTAAATCCTGTCCCTCACAATCCCTTCCAACAACTTGCCTGCAACTGATTTCAGGCTCAGTGTTCTCTTGTTCCCTGGCCTTTCCTTACCACCTTTTTAAATAATAGCACATGTCTTCCAGCACCTCACCTGTCACCAATGACAATATAAATATCTCAGGGAGGGGAACGGTCATCATTTTCTTAGGTTTCCACAAATGTCTGGGATACACTTTAACAGGTCCCATGGATTTATCCACCTTGCTACAATTTAGGACATCCAGTACTACGTCCTCTGTAATATGGTCAGGAGCCGGGCTGCAGTGGACAATTCATTTACAGAAAGGTTGGTGAACGTAATCATAAAATACTAAACAGAGCAAAAATACAGTCAGAGACTGAGGAAGCTACATAATGAACAAGTGGACATTAAGGAGCCCAGAGATGAATCAGAGCAGTGTTCACTTTTATAATCCCACAGTTAGAGATGTCTAGCACCGAAACAGACTCTTCAACCCAACCCGTCTATGCCAACCAGATATTCTAACCTAATCTATTCCCATTTGTCAGTACTTGGCCGGCATCCCTCTGAACCCTTCCTATTCAAATGTCTTTGAAATGTTACAATTTTTGTTGCCCTTTAGGCTCCTGTTGAATTTTCCCCTCATACACTAAACCTATAGCCTCTAGTTCTGGGCTCCAACACCCCAGGGTTCCACCTTGTCTACTTACGCGATCCTTGCCCCTCACAATTATATAAACCTCTTCAACATCACACCACAGCCTATGACACTCCAGAGAAACTGGCCCCAGCCTATTATGCCTCTCCCTGCAACTCAAATCCTCCAACCCTGGCAACATCCTTGAAAATCTATTCTCAAACCTTTCAAGTTTTAGTGCCTCCTTCTGATAAGAGGGAGACCAGAATTGCACAAAATATTCCAATAGTGGCCTAACCAATGTCCTGTCCAGCTCCTTTACTCAATGCTCTGAGCAGTAAAGGGAAGCATACCAAATGCCTTCTTCACTGTCCTATCTACCTGTGACTCTACTTTCAAGGAACTGTGAACCTGCATTCCAAGGTCTTTTTGTTCAGCAAGACTCTCCAAGATCTTACAATTCAGTTTGTGAGTCCTGCTCTGATTTGCTTTTCTAAAATGAAGCACCTCACATTTATCTAAATTAAACCCTATCTGCCACTCCCCAGCCCATTGGCCCATCTGATCAATATCCCATTGTATTCTGAGACAACCTTTATCACTGACCACAATACCACCAATTTTGGTATCATCTGCAAACTTACTAACTGTACCGCCTCTATTGACATCAAAATCATTTAAATGAATTACGAAATAAATCCGGAGAAAAAATGCATCCATTTCGCTGGGTTAGAATGGGCTGTGTGTAAATCCTGCCCCATGACTCTCGATCAGGGAGAGCTGCACATACTCCCATCTGAACCTTGCCCCCTACAAAGATGGCGGCTGTACGTGAACAGTGAATCGTTGCCCCGAATAAAGAGGGAGGGACTTACTCGAGTGAATCGCAAGATGAGGCAGTTTCCCATTTACTGCAATAAACGAGACTAAGTTTCAAATTTGTATTTTCCGATGTGCACAAAATGTTTGCAAAACCTCTCAGCCCATACCAGCACCAATTCCCTCCGGCTTCCTGCTGTTTATTTCTTTCCTTACTGACAACTCTCTGCCCGCACATCCGCGCTGACCGCGAGGATGATCACGTGGTATAGCCAAGTCCCGCCCCTCGCTCACTGATTGGCCGGATGGCCAATTGCCCCGCCAGGTCCTCCAACTCCGCCCCTGACATCCATCATCCGGGGACCAGTGTTGCCTGGAGCATGCGCACTGCTTCGTGGTTTTTGTTGCTCTGCTTAAGTTACAAGAGTGAGGGACAAAGTTGAAAACACACAACCACCTGATGAAGCAGCAGCAGCAACGCTAGTGCTTCCAAATAAACCTGCTGGACTATAATCTGGTGTTCTGTGAATTTTAATTTTGTCCATCCTAATCCAACACCAGCACCTCCAAGTCACGAGTGAGGGAGGAATGTATAATATAAGAACTAGGAACAGGAGAAGGCCATCCTGCCCTTTGAGCTTGCTCTGCCATTCAATACGATCATGCCTGATCATTTCGTGTACGCAGAACCATTTACCCATGTTCTCACCGTATTCCTTAATTAATTATTTCTTTTTTTAAAAAAAAGCTACCTTACCTTTATAAAGGTTTACTGAACTAGCATCAACTAGTTCCCTGGGCAATGAATTCCATTGAGGTTAAGAAGTTCCTTCTCAATTCAGTCCTAAATTTGTTGCCTCTAATCTTGAGTTGATGCCCTCTTGTCCTGGATTCACCTGCTAGTGGAAACATCCTCTCTACTTCTATTTTATCCATTTCATTCATTATTTTATATGTTTCTATTCTTCTGAATTCCAATGAATATAATCCCAATCGACTCAGTCTCTGTTTAGCCAAAACGCTCAACTCTGAAATCAACCTATTTAACCTCCTCTACGCTCCCTCTAGTGCCAGTACATATTTTCTCAAATTGAAGTAATAATCTCTTTTAAAATGTTATTCCAACCAAACAGTATGACATTACATTTACGAACATTATATTCCACATGACTGACCATTGCCCACTCAATGTTCCTCTGCAATGTTTCACAGTCCTCGTTGTTGTGATTCTGTTCGCTGAGCTAGGAATTTGTGTTGCAGACGTTTCGTCCCCTGTCTAGGTGACATCCTCAGTGCTTGGGAACCTCCTGTGAAGCACTTCTGTGATCTTTCCTCCGGCATTTGTAGTGGATTGAATCTGCCACTTCCGGTTGTCAGTTCCAGCTGTCCATTGCAGTGTTAGATATATTGGGTCCAGATCGATGTGCTTATTGATTGAATCCGTGGATGAGTGCCATGCCTCTAGGAATTCCCCTGGCTGTTCTCTGTTTGGCTTGTCCTATAATAGTAGTGTTGTTCCAGTCGAACTCACATTGCTTGTCATCTGCGTGTGTGGCTTCTAAGCATAGCTGGTCATGTCATTTCATGGCTAGGTGGTGTTCATGGATCTGGATCGTTAGCTTTCTTCCTGTTTGTCCTATGTAGTGTTTTGTGCAGTCCTCGCATGGGATTTTGTACACTACAATGGTTTTGCTCATGCTAGGTGTACAGGTCCTTCGTTCTGGTGAGTTGTTGTCTGAGGGTTGCTGTTTGTTTGTGTGCTGTTATGTGGCCTAGTGGTCGCAGTAGTCTGGCTGTCAGTTTGGAAATGTTGCTGATTTATGATAGCGTGGCTAGTCCTCTCTGTTGTGGCATGTACTCGTTCCATTGTCTTTCCCTTAGGCATCTGTTGATGAAATTGCACGGGTATCTGTTTTTGGCGAATACATTGTAGAGGTGTTCTTCTTCCTCTTTTTGCAGTTCTGGTGTACTGCAGTGTGTTGTGGCCCTTTTGAACAGTATCCTGATGCAACATCTTTTGTGTGCGTTGGGGTGGTTGCTTTCGTAGTTCAGGACTTGGTCTGTGTGAGTGGCTTTCCTGTATACACAACTCACCAGAACGAAGGACCCGATACCCAACATGAGCAAAACCAATGTAGTGTACAAAATTCCATGCAAGGACTGCACAAAACACTACATAGGACAAACAGAAAGATTGCTAACGATCCACATCCATGAACACCAACTAGATCCGAAACGACACGACCAGCAATCCTTAGTAACCACACACGCAGATGACAAGCAACATGTATTGGACTGGGACAACACTACTATTATAGGACAAGCCAAACAGAGAACAGCCAGAGAATTCCTAGACGCATGGCACTCATCCACAGATTCAATCAATAATCACATCAATTTGGACCCAATATACCAACCACTGCAACGGACAGCTGGAACTGACAACCGGATGCGGCAGATTCAAACCACTATAAATGACGGAGGAAAGATCACAGAAATGTTTCACAGGAGGCTCCCAAGCACTGAGGATGTCACCTAGACAGGGGACGAAACGTCTGCAACACAAATTCCCAGTTCAGCGAACAGAACCACAACAACGAGCACCCGAGCTACAAGTCTTCTCACAAACCTTTCACTGTCCTCCGCACACATTGTCCTGCTACTTAACTTAGTGTCATATGCAAAGTTTGACACCCTACCTGTGGTCCCCAACTCCAAATCATCTGTATCAATTCGAAATAATCGCAGTCCCACCACTGATCCCTGAGGCACACCACTAGTCACTGATTGCCAGCCAGAATAATACGCATTTATCCCCACACTTTGCTTCCTGTTAGTCAACCCACCAATCTCCTATCCATGGTAATACTCTACCCCTAATGCCATGCACCATTATATTATGCAACAGCCTCTTGCACAACACCTTTTTGAAGGTCTCTTGGAAATCCAGATACACGGTATCCAGTGGTTTCCGTTGTCCACCTTGCTCGAAATGTTTTCGTAGAATTCCAAAAGATTTGTCAAGCATGACCTGCACTTCATGAACCCGGTGTCTGTCCAATGGGACAATTTCTATCAAGTCCCTGCTATTTCTTCCTTGATAATAGACCCCAAGCATCTTTCCCACTACAGAGAAAAAGCTAACTGGGATATAATTCCCCATTTTTTGTCACCTCCTTTTTGGAATAGTGGTGTCACTTTTGCTGCTTTCCAATCTGCTGGGACTGCCACAGAGTCCAATGAATTTTGAAAAATTACTGTCAGTGCATTTGCTATTACTCCTGGCATCTCTTTTAGTATCCTGGAATATATTCTGTCAGGACCAGGAGAATTTTCTATTATTTGCTCAATTACCTCCAACAGTCCAAAACTAGCTGTTCTGAAATAATGATAGTTTCCAAATCCTCACCTACCTTTGTTTCTTTGTTAATTACTGGCAAGATATTAGTATCCATCACTGTATTTTCCCATAACTAAATGCTTCTTCCCATTTTCCAAAGGCCCAACGTTTACTTTAGCAACTTTTTGCTCATTATGTATGTTTATGTAAACCTTTGCTCGCTGTCCTTATAGTCTGTGCTAGTTTATTTTTCTCATGCTCTATCTTACATTTCTTTGTAGCTCTTCTGTGGCTTTCTGGTGACCTATAAAGTTTACCCAGTTCTAGTTTCATGCTGGTTTTGGCCACTTTGTATGCCTTTCAATTTGATCACTTTCCTTAGATACCCATCGCAGAGAACGCCTTTTCTTACAGTCCTTCCCTTTCACTGGAATATACCTTTGTTGAGGATTTTGTAAAGTGTCTTGGAAAATCTTTTACTGCTCATCAACCGTCCCACCATAAAATTTTTGTTTCGAGTCTATGTTATCCAGGTTCTCCCTCATTCTATTGTAGTTCCCCATGTCCAAGCTCAGGACCCAGCTATTAGATTTTATCTTCACACTGTCCATATGTATTAAATTCAACCATACAGTGATCACTTCTTCTGAGAGGATCCCTAACTCTGAGATCACTAATTATTCCTGTCTCATTGTACAGGGCCAGATCTTGGATAGCTTGCTCCCTTGTAGATTCATTTCATACTGTTCAAATAAAATATCAAGATACACTTAATGAACTCCTCAAAACTACCCTGATTAAGCTGGTTTGACCAATCTATATGAAGATTAAAATCACCCATGATAATAACCATACCAGTTTTACAGGCATTAGTTATTTCTTTGTTTATTGCCCATCCCAATGTGATGTTCTTACTTGGTGACTTATACACTGCGCCTATCAGTGACTTCCTTGTTAGAATTTTGAATGCATCATTCCTGTTTCTCCTAATGTACCGCAAAAACAACAACTACTTACACCGTAAGGAATCTGTCACAATGGCAAATCTCCTAAGGTGCTTCATGGATGATCAAAACATTGATTAAGGAGAATGATTTTCAAAAAAATCTAAAAAGGATGATAGAAAAGCTTAGGGAGGCTATTTGACAGACTTCTGCTCTTGACAGCTCCAATTGTGGAGTGATGCAGGTGGGGTGGGATGGAAAGGAACATGCAAAGGGGAAACGGAGGAGTGCAGGCAGTGTATAAGGTCTCAAGGACAGAGGAGGTTACTGACTGAGTCTGTCTGTCACAGACAGTATGTCTGCCTCGTGGAGTTTGAAGCACTGCAATGGGTCCATGCAAGTCATGTTAGTCAATGATATTATAACGGTGGCTGAGAGTACTTTTGATGAGGACTCTATGACTGAGGTAGTGTGGGCTGAGTTTAGAAAGAGGAGAGGAGAGGTCACACTGCTTGGAGTTTTTTTAAAGGCCTCCACAGAGTTCCAGGGAAGTGGAATAGAGGATTAGCAAAATTATTCTGTGTAAGAGCAAACGTACCAGGGTGGGCATTATGGGGGACTTCAGCTTCCCCAACATTGACTGGGAATGCTATAACTCTAGTACATTGGATGATCAATTTTGGTCCAGTGTGTACAGGAGGGTTTCCTGACACAGTATGTCGAAGGCCAATAAGAGAGGAGGCGACATTGGATCTGGCGATTGGTAATGAACCAGACCAGGTGTTTGATTTAGTTTCAGGTGAGCACTTTGGAGAGAATGACCATAATTCAGATATATTTAGTTTAGCAATGGAAAGGGACAGGTAACTGCCACAGGGCAAGAGTTATCAATGAGGCAAGGACAATTATAATGCGATTACGCAGGAATTAGGATGCATAGAATGGGGTAGCAAAATGCAGGGGATGCAGACAATGAAAATGTGGAGCTGGTTTAAGGAAGAGATATTGCATGTCCTTGATAGGTATGTCTCTGTCAGGCAGGGAGGAAGTGATAAGGTAAGGGAACCGTGGTTTATTTCAGAAATTGCATAACTTGTTATGAAGAAGAAGGAGGCTTATGTGTTGATGAGACCATATGGTTCAGATGAGGAGATGGAGAGTTACAGATCAGATAGGAAGGATTTAAAGAGAGAGTTACGAAGAGCAAAGAGAGGACATGATCAGTTTTTAGCAAACAGAATAAAGGAGAACCCTAAAGTTTTCTATAGGTATGTGAGGAATAAAATGATGATTAGGGTAGGAATAGGTCCAATCAAAGACAGAATGGGAAGTTGAGTGTGTACTCTGTGGAGATTGGAGAGGTGCTAATGAACATTTCTCATCGGTTTTCACTCAGGGAAAGGAGAATATTGTAGAGGAGAAGAATGTGGTATAAAATATTAGACTAGAAAGGATCGAGATTAGTTAGAAACAGGTGTTATCAATTCTAGAAAGAGTGAAAGTAGAAAGCCCCCTGGGTCGGATGGGATTTATCCGAGGATTCTCTGGGAAACTATGGAGGAGATAGCAGAGCATTTGGCTTTCATATTTGAGTCGTCATTGTCTACAGGTTTGGTACCAGGGACTGGAGGATTGCAAATGTTGTGCCTTTGTTCAAGAAGGGCAGTAGAGATGATCCAGGTAATTATACACCAGTGAGCCTGACTTCTGTTGTAGGAAAGGTGTTGGAAAGGATTATAAGAGATAAGATTTATAATAATCTTGCAAACACCAATTTGATTTCCGATAATAAACATTGCATCGTTAAGGGCAGGTCATGTCTCGCAAAACTCATTGAGTTTTTTGAGAAGGTGACCAAGCATTTAGATGAGGGTAGGGCAGTTGACGTGGTATACATGGACTTCAGTAAAGCCTTTGATAAGGTTCCACATGGTAGGCTGTTGGAGAAAATGCAGACTCATGGAAATGAGGGTGATTTAGAAGTTTGGATTGGACACTGGCTTTTTAAAGGAAAGCAGCGAGTGTTGGTTGATGGAAAATATTCAACTGGAGTCCAGTTACTAGTGGTGTGCCACAAAAATCTGTTTTGGGACCACTGCTGTTTGTCATTTTTAGAAATGACTTAGACGCAAGCATAGGTCGATGGATTAGTAAATTTGCTGATGAATCTAAAGTCGGTGGAGTAGTGGACAGTGTGGAAGTGTGTTACAGATTGCAGGGGTACTTGGATAAACTGCAGAATTGGGCTGAGAGGTGGCAAATGGAGTTCAATGCAGCTAAATGTGAGGTGATGCACTTTGAGAAGAATAACAGGAAGGCAGAGTACAAGGTCAATGGAAAGATTCTTGGTAGTGTGGATGTGCAGAGGGATGTTGGAGTCAATGTACATAGATCCCTGAAAGTTGCCACCCAGGTAGATAGTACTGTTAAGGCGGCATACGGTGTGTTAGGTTTCATTCATAGAGTAATTGAGTTCCAGAGCCACAATATCATACTGCAAAACATTGGTGCGGCCATACTTGGAATATTGTGTGCAGTTCTGGTGCCCATATTTCGGGAAAGCCATGGAGGAATTGGAAAAGTTGCAGAGGAGATTAACCAGGATATTGCCTAGTCTAGAGGGAAGGCCTTATCAGGAAAGGCTGAGAGACTTGAACCTGTTCTCCTTGGCAAGAAGGCTAAGAGGGGATTTGATAGAAACATACAAGATGATCAGAGGCTTAGATAGGGTAGACAGTGGAAATCTTTTTCTAGGATGACAATGTCAGTATGCACGAGGGGGCATAACTACAAATGAGGAGTGATAGATTTAAGACAGATGTCAGAGGCAGGTTCTTTACTTAGAGAGTGGTAAGGTTGTGGAACGTACTACCTGCTAATGTAGACAACTCAGCCACATCAGGAAGATTTAAACAATCCTTAGATAAGGACATGGGTGATTTTGGGATAGTGTAGGGGGACGAGCTGAGAATCAGTTCACAGGTCGGCGCGACATCAAGGACTGAAGGGCCTGTTCTGCGCTGTATTGTTCTATGTCTATTGTGCTACAAGAGATTTCCGCTGTCTTAAACAGAATGACAGATCTTGTATGTTGGCTTACGAAATGTCACTGATCTCTACCAAAAATGTACGAGGTAAAGTTAGGGCAATATTGAGGAGGGGAACATGTAACTCCATACAAAACCCTGCTTCTTCTCACCTATTTTTACCTCCAAAACTGAGGGGAAGCACCTATGTATCCCAGCACCACAATTTGCCCCACAATCGTGGTATCTGGCTGTGCACAAGGTGGAGTGGAATAGTCTGTACTGGGACCCATTGGGGCCCTGAAACACTTGGTAAAGACTAAAATCATCTGAGCATTGAGAACCCCACCACATTGTAAGCATTTTCTATTGTTTTCACTCGGTTCCTGACTTCCCTTCTTTTTCCGAATGAACCTGTTTAAAGTTGTTATTAGACACACCTGCACTCGCCGCGAATTGAACCCAGCCTCCAAGATTCGGGATATTTTCACCGCATCACAAGACATCGACTCTAACTTCCCTTGTCCCTTAATGTTTCTGGTGCGTAGCTGCTGAGTCACGCCCGAATCAACTTTGCAAATAGGACGAAGGGGCGGAACTGAGTGAGTGAGGAGCGGGGCCAAAGCATTCTCGGGTGTGAACGCTTCAGGATTGGTCAGAAAGCAAACTGTTTTGCAGGATTGATCGTTGTCACTACATAGTGGAGTGTTAAACCTCTGTCATAAATCAATGTGAGATTTTAAGAAATAGTTGTGATGTAAATCTGATAACGTACATATTTTCAATTGATTTGCACAAATTGAGTAAGAAACTTCTTTTCCAACTCAGAACGACTAGTAATTTACATACTTGTCCAGTATGGTTGAGTTGCACCGAACAATCTATTCGAATACTAGACAACTCTATGTCTGGAAGTCGACAGAACTGTTGTTAATGACAAATATTTCACCCATGATTCTATGCAGTAATGAATAATCTGTATAAACTCACCGGAAACCTCAGACGCACGCGCAGTTTGGTTTCTATGTGGAGCATGCGCAGTGTCACATTGATCAGGACAAAGAGAGAGAGACATGGAGCTGCTTTCTCCGGCAGAGGCTGTGATAGGTTTCAGAGAGCGGCGCTCAGAGCCGGTGTGTGGGAGCCTCGCTGGTAGAAAGGAGCGGAGAGAATTCACAAGTCCCGGCTAGAGGTAAAAAAAAACCCGAGAAAGATTCTCCAGGCCCGGGGAAGGAGGTGGCGGTCTCTGATCAGGGAAGCGGCCCAGGGTCACGGCCGCCATTTGTTTGAGGGAAGAGGGAGAGCTCCAGGCTGCCATCTTGAGAAGGTCAAGGTGCAGGAGGGCGGGGCTCTCGGGGTCTGCAGAACAATCAGAGGAAAGGGAAGACCCATTGTCATTGATGAATTCCATGAACACAGCGTCACTGGGCGGTCCTGCAGGAATATCCTCTCTCAGTCCTGCTGTGATGTTTCACCCAATCAGAACCAGCAGCTCTCCTCCTCTCTCAGCTCCCCTTCTGTCCTTCCTGCAGCATCTGTCCCCTGGGGCATTGAGCTGCCTGTCCTGTCCCTCCCTCAGCTGTTGTTCTGTAATACCTGTGATATCCCAGTCCCATCTTACATTACTTCACTAAAGACAGGGATGCACCCGATGGATTTTTCTTAACATCGGCAATTGTTTAATACTCACAGGTTTTTAATTACATCGTTTTTGAAGCAGTTATTTCACATTCAATCATTTGCAATGGTGGGATTTGGACCTGTGTCCAGAGAACACTTGCTGAGTTTCTGGATAAATTATCACATAATAATGCTCCAAGGCCATCACTTCGCCTGCTCACAGTTTGTATATCCCAGTGCAACATGAATCAAAACCCTTTCTTCCTGCACATTTGTCTGACCCAGTGCTCTGGTGCTGTGACTCAGTACCTCTCCATGTGGTGTCCCTCACTGTGTGGGTCGAATTGCTGCCTCTGTCAGCGTCTCTCACTTTTGAAGCTACTCCAGATCATGAGCCAACAGAATTCTCCGCTCCAAAGAGATGAGGCATCACAGGTCAGGAATGGAGACTGGGATTTTCCAGATGTCTGTGGGGTCAGTGCCATTCTATATGTGTCACCCTCAAAGCATTAATCTAATTTCCCATTCTGCCTATTTCTGTGTCTTCTACAGGTACTCATGGAGTTCCTGACTCAATAGATTTGCCAACTGTTGGTTGGTCAGCCAGAAAGACAAAGTCATGGAGTCTTCAATCAATCCTGCTGCCAGGTAAGATCATTCCAGTGCACAGAGCAGAAAGTAGTAAGAGGGATCCAAACATCAGCTAACAAGATATAACATAGAGAAAGTGCTGGGGGGGGGGGGGTGGCAGCGCAGTTCAGACACAACCCAGGTTCAATCACCACGCCTGCTGCAAGCTTTCTTGTAATGAGTCAGCATCGGGAGTTCCCAGTAATCAGTCCAGGCCTGTGCTTTCTTAGGGAGCAACAGAACAACAGAGGGGAAAGCAGGCCTCCCATGAGACGGTGGTAATGCTGCCTGGGATCTTTCTGTTCCCTATTCCGTCTCCAACACTGTATCTATGGCTTGTATTGAGGACCAGTGTCTTCAATCATTCTAACTCCTATCACAGTTCCTATCTCTGTCATCTCCTCCCCTCTCACCAATTATTTCACATATTTGAAACCTCCAGTCCAGATGACCATCCATAACGCTGTAACTTGCTTTAGTCTCTACAACATGCCTTGTCTCGATAGTCTTCTCCTCCAATAACTGCAGACATCGTTTCTGTTTCTGTACAGCATGATTCTTCGGCCAAGGATTCCTTACTGGAATGTGTCGTATTTGCCTGTGTTTGGCTCATATCCCTTCTAACCTTCTCCTCTCCGTGTACCTGCCCAAGTGTCTTTTCCATGTTGTAATTGTACTTGTTTTTACCATTCCCTCTGGCAGTCCTTTCCGTCTATGCACCATCTTCTGTGGATAATGTTGCTCCTCAGCTCCCTCTTTAAATCCTTGCTCTCTCACCTCACCTTTATGCCTCTAGCTTTGGACTCACCTACCCTTGACTATTCACCTTACTTAGGCCCTACATTGTTTCATAAACCTTTATAAGGTAACCCTGTGACCTCTGCCCAGGAGAAATATTGACGACAGTGTTACCAATATCTCCAACTCATGTACTCAATGCTCTGACCAATGAAGACAAGTGTGCCAATTACCGCTTTCAACATCCTGTCCCCTTGTGATGCCAGTCCAAGGAACAATGTAACTGCACCCCGTGGTCTCTCCCTTTTCTACAACACTCTCCAGGGCCCAACCATTAACTGTGTTAGTCCTCCCTGGTTTGTCTGAATAAATCCAATTCCTGAATTAAATTCCATATTTTATTCCTTGGCCCACTGGCCCAGTTGATTAACATCCCCTTCGATAACTATATTCCCTGCCCACTCTTCCACTAATCTTGGTATCCACAAACACACTAGCAGGGACTGCTCTCTTTTCACTCAGATTGTTTATGTAAATGGTGCACAACAGTGTCCCCAGCACCAATCCTTACAGCACACTGCTGGTCAGAGGTCCCAGTTTAAACAACAACCCTCTTCCACCACCCTCTGTCTACCACTGTCATCCCATTTTGTATCCAGTTGGCAAGCCCTCCCTGATCCTTCATTATCTATGGTTACTAAACAATGGATCATGCTTCACCCTGAACAGGGGTTTGCAGAAGCCAGAAACAACGTCTGTTGCTCTGCCTTCATCTATCTTTTTGGTCACATCTTGAGCAAACTCCAGTCAAGTTTGAGACATGTTATCCCACGCACAAAGCCATGCTGGCTGTCCATAATAAGGCCTACCTCTCAGAATGACCCACAACAACTGACCCACCCTGATGTCTCGCTCATCAGTCTGTAGTTCCCTGGCTTTCTCTTGCAACCTTTCTTAATTAATGACACAACATTATAATCATAGACAGAGAGTCATACCGCACTGTTTGGTTAAGGCTAACCATACTCTAAAACGGATCTCATCCCACCTACCTGTTCCTGGATCATATCCCTTCAAACCTTTCCTATTCCTGCCCTAATCCAAATATCTTTTAAACGTTGTAAATGTCCCCACATTCACCCCTTCCTTGGGATGTTCATTCCACACACAACCCATCCTCTGTGTAACAATGTGCTCCTCATGTCTTTTTTTTATATGTCACTCCTCTAAACTTAAAAATGTAATGCCTTGCCTTGAAACTCCCCTGTCCATGGGAAAGACAACTCCCATTAACTCGATCTATCCTCCTCATGATTTTATAAACATCTATGAGGTCATCTGTCAACATTCAGGTTTCAGTGAAAAATACCAACCTGTTCAGCCTTTCTTTATACTGAAGCCTTTCATACCCAGCCACATCCCAGTAAATCTCCTCCCAACCCTTTCCTGCTTAATAATATCCTTCCTATAACTGGTCGACCAGAACTGGGCACTGTATTCCAGAAGAGGACTCACCAATGGCCTGTATAATCTCAATATGACTTAAAACTCCTATATCCAAAGGACTGAGCAATGAAAGCAAGTGAGGCAAGCACCTTTTTTTAAACTATGCTGCCTCACCATGTTGCAAACTTCAAAGAATTATGTACCTCAACCCCGGGGTCCCTCTGTTCTACAACACACTACCGAAGGTCCTACCATTAATTGTATAAGTCCTGCTCGTGTTTGTTGTACCAAATGCATTCCCTCACATTTATTCAGATTGAACTCCATCTACAATTTTTCAGCCGTTCACACATTTCATCAGCATCCCTTTGTAATCTCAGAAAACCTTCTTCACTGTCCACAATGCCACCCTCCAGTCTAACAGCCTACCACATGCATCTCTCTATGGTACAAATATCTCTGTTAGGGGCCCTACAATTTCTTCACCAGCTTCCCACAATGTCCTGAGATACATTTGATCAGGTCCTGAGGATTTATCTACCTTTGTGTTTTAAACCCTCAAGCACCTCCTTTTCTATAATGTGGACTCATTTCAAGACGTTGAGTCATAGAGATGTACAGCACGGAAACAGGCCCTTCAGACCAACTCCTGCATGATGTTTCTAGTCACATTTGCCACAATTTTTGCCAATATCCCTCTAAATCTTTGCTATTCATACACCCATCCACATACCTGCAAATAGCCTCCCCAGATATACTTTAAAAATTCATGTCGAATACTATCTTGCTCCATTGAATAACTTGAACTTGTGGAACAGGCCTGTCCTTTTCCATCGCTATTTCAAACTAATACAATTGTGCTGACTTTCCAAAGGGCTCCCCCACTAACACCTCAGTCCCGTTCCCGACCTTGTTTCCCAAGGGGAGGTCAGCTTTAGCCCCATTCTCCAGTTGGGCCATTTACATAATGACTGGGAGTTTTCAGAACACATTTAACAAATTCCTTCCATCCACATGCTTAACTTAGTAGCAATCCCAGTCCAGGTTTGGAACAGTTAGGATCCCCTATCATTACAATCCTATTATTCTAAGAGATATCTGAAATCTCATAACATATTTGCTCCTTCATCTCCCATTGCCTACCGCTGTAGTCCGGCCATAGAAAACTAATGGCCAATTTTTATTTCTCAGTTCCACCAATATCGCTTAACTGGGCGATCCTGCATGAATACTCCCTCGAGGTACTGTTGGGATGTTTCCCCAATCAAAACCACCAGCTCTCCGCCTGTTTTGACTCCTGTTCTATCCTTCCTCCAGCATCTGTCCCCTGGAACATTGAGCTGCTGGTCCTGTTGCTCCCTCAGCTGTGTTTCTGTAATTCTGATGGTATGCCAATCCCATGTTCCCATCCATGCTCTGGGTTTATCTGCCTTATCTGTCTTGCCCTTTGCATTGAAATAACTGCAATTTAATCCACCAGTTTTCCCTCACTGTCTGCTATGTTCGTGCCTGCCTTGTCTATTTATATTGCTCTCTTAATCATTTGTACCAGCCTCAAATTTCTTTCTGGCCTTACGACTCTTTGGGGTCAAACAGCCCTGCCAGACGAGTTTAAATCCTCTCGAGCAGCTCCAGCAACGTTCCCCACTAGGATGTGGGTCCCTCTCCTGCTCCCAGTTCAGGTGTATTCCCCACCCTGTCTACCTGTGCTGACACTTTCAGACATCCAGGGACTTGCCCACCAAGGTCCCTGTGTTCCTCAGTACTCCAGGAGGACATACCAATCATGATGTATATCATTTGTTTATTAGACTTCCCACAGTGCATTGCCTCAGTGATCAGAAGTAGACTCTGTCTGCCATTCCTCTGCTCAGTTTATCATCTGATGGACATTAGACTGCAGCCTGAGTCCATCCCCCTCACTATGGACAACACCCTCACCTTTCATGTCATCTGCAAACCTACTAATGTTACATTCTGCTTTCCCATCCGAGTGATTAATGTCCATAATGTCCAGCAATGGCTCCTGCACAGATCCCTGTGGTACACCCGCTGGGCAAAGGCTTTCAATCACAAAACCAACCCTCCTCCAATTGTGGAGCCAATTTACGAACTTACCTTGGATCCCATGGGATCTTCCCTTTTGGACCAGCCTTACATGTGGGACCTTGTCAAAGACCTTAATGAACTCCATATAAACCACATCATCTGCACTGCCCTCATCAATATCAGAGGGCAGTCGTCCAGCAAATCCATAACGAAAATCCCGAATGAAATCGCGCGGGTATCCGTTTTTGGCGAATACATTGTATAGGTGTTCTTCTTCCTCTTTTTGCAGTTCTGGTGTACTGCAGTGTGTTGTGGTCCTTTTGAACAGTGTCTTGAAGCAACTTTTTTTCTGTGTGTTGGAGTGGTTGCTTTCGTAGTTTAGGACTTGGTCTGTGTGTGCGTCTTGCCTGTATACCTTCGTTGTGAATTCTCCATTCGGTGTTCTCTGTACCATCACGTCTAGGAATGGGAGTCGGTTGTCCTTTTCTACTTCTCTAGAGAATCGGATTCCCGTGAGTGTGGCGTTGATGATCCGGTATGAGTTCTCTATTTCTGTGTTTTTGATTATGACAAAAGTGACATCCACATATCTGACCCAGAGTTTAGGTTGAATTTGCGGTAAGAAAGTTTGTTCTAGTCTTTGCATTACCACTTCTGCGATGAGTCCAGAGATGGGTGAGCCCATGGGTGTGCCGTTGATTTGTTCATGTATTTGGTTGTTGAATGTGAAGTGTGTTGTGAGGCACAGATCCGGTAGTTTGAGTATGCAGTCTTTGTTGATAGGTTCCCCGTCTTGTTGTCTGTTCTGTATGTCCAGCAGGTTGGATATTGTTTGTCTGGCTAGGTTTTGTCGAGAGAGGTGAACAGTGCCGTTACATCGAATGAGACCATAGTTTCTTCCTTGTCTATGTGGGTATTTCTGATATCCAAGAATTGTTATGTTGACTGTATAGAGTTTCTGGATCCGCTGATCATGGTGTTTCAGTTTCTTCTGTAGTTCTTTGGCCAGTTTGTGTGATGGTGTCCTTGGTAGTGATACTATGGGTCTGACTGGGATGTCTGGTTAATGTAGTTTAGGTTGTCCATAGAATCTGAGGGTATTGGTGCTTTCAGTTTTCATTATCTGTAGGTCAAACCTGGTTATCTATCCTTTTGTTCTTTAGGGTTCCCAGTGTGTTGTTTATCCTATTGGTGAGCTGCGGGGTGGGGTCAAACACCACGCAATTTCATCCACAGATGCCTCAGGGAAAGACAACGGAACGAGGACATGCCGTAACCCAAAGGACTAGCCACACTACCATACGTCAAGAGCATTTCCGAACTGACAGCCAGACTGCTGCGACCAATAGGACTCATAACAGCACACAAACGAACAGCCACTCTCAGACAACAACTCACCAGGACAAAGGACCCGATACCCAGCATGAGTAAAACCAATGTAGTGTACAAAATCCCATGCAAGGACTGCACAAAACACTACATAGGACAAACAGGAAGACAGCTAACGATCCGCATTCATGAACATCAACTAGCCACGAAACGACACGACCAGCTATCCTTAGTAGCCACATACTCCTATGACAAGCAAAGTGAGTTCGACTGGGACAACACTTCTATTATAGGACAAGACAAACAGAGAACAGCCAGGGAATTCCTAGAGGCATGACACTCAACCACAGTTTCAATCAACAAACACATCGACTTGGACCCAATATGCCGGCCACTGCAGCGGACAGCTGGAACTGACAACCGGAAGCGGCAGAGACAAACCACTATAAATGCCGGAGGAAACATCACAAAGGTGCTTCACAGGAGGCTCCCAAGCACTGACGATGTCACCTAGACAGGGACGAAACGTCTGTAACACAAATTCCCAGCTCGGCGAACAGAACCACAACAACGAGCACCCGAGCTACAAATCTTCTCCCAAACTTTGAAACCCTTTAGACTCTACAAAGCTCCGTCATGAACAAGCCCCCATCTCGCTATTTCCTTTGCCTTCTTCAGTGTCTGCAACTCGCTGTATCTACCAGTAACGCTCTTTAGTTACTGCAGGTCTGCCTAACTCCCCAGATAATCTGTTCATCCCCTACAGTTCCCTCAATCACTGTAACACCCTCTGCTCTGTCTCATCTTCCTCTTTCCCACTTACTTCCAGGCACAACGGTGATCCTGTAAGAGAGTAGTGCGGAATGGGATGTTATAAATCTCAGCTGACGCTTGATGACTGCCATCACCTGGGAGTCACAAGGGGTGAGAACCTGAGCGAGTGCACGACAAAGCGGGAGAATATAAATCAGCAGCGAGGGTCAAGGCCGACTGGGGCTTGGATTTGGATAAAAAGTAGAGCACGAGGCTCGAAATCAGCACCGAGTCACAGAGGGAGTGACCGTGTGAGGGAGCAACTTGGAGCAGGAGCTTGAGGCTGACTCACACCTGGGAGAATATAAATCAGCACTGAGGATCGAGGCCTAGTGTACCTGGGAGTGATAGAGACGGTGACCCTGTGAGGGAACAGACTGGAGTGAGAGCTGGACGATTACACAATCGAGGAGACACATCACTGTGTGTGCACGTGTCCCTCCTTGTTCTGTGTTTGTGTGTGTGTGTGCATGCGTGTGTGTCCCCTTCCCTCACGTGTGTGTGTGTAACTCTCCTCACTGTGTGCTTCCCTCTGTCGCTGTGTGTGTGTGAGCGTGTCCCTCTGTCGCTGTGTGTGTGTGAGCGTGTCCCTCCCTCAGTGCGTGTGCGTGTCCCTCCCTCACTATGTGAGAGCATGTCCCTCCCTCCCTGTGTGTGTGTGCGCGTGTCCCTCCCTCACTGTGTGTGACTTTGTGTATGCATATGTCTGCATGTCACCCTCCATCACTTTGTGTGCGTCCCCTCGCTGTATGTGTGTGTGTGTGTCCTCTGCTCGCTCTGTATGTGTGCGTATGTGTATCTCGTTGTGTGTGCATGTCCCCCTCACTCGCTGTGTGTGTGACCCCCCTCGCTGTGTATGAGTGTGTGTGTGTCCTCGCTGTGTGTGTGTGAGTGTCCTCCTCCCACGCTGTGTGTGTGTGTCCCTCCTCGCTCTATATGCGTGCGTCTCCCTCCCTCGCTGTGTGTGTGTATGTGTCCCTCCCTCGCTGTGTGTGCGTGTCCTTCCCTCGTTGTGTGTGTGTGTGTGTGTGTCCCACCCTCGCTGTGTGTGTGTGTCCCTCCCTCGCTGTGTGTGTGTGTCCCACCCTCGCTGTGTGTGTGTGTCCCACCCTCAGTGTGTGCGTGTCCCCCACCCTCAGTGTGTGCGTGTCCCCCTCCCTCGCTGTGTGTGCGTGTCCCTCCCTCGCTGTGTGTGTGCGTGTCCCCCTCCCTTGCTGTGTGTGTGCCCCCCTCCCTCACTGTGTGTGTGTGTGTCGGTCCCCCTCCCTCACTGTCTTTGTGTCCCCCTCCCTCGCTGTGAGTGTGCGTGTCCCCCTCCCTCGCTGTGTGTGTATGTCCCTCCCTCACTGTGTTTGTGTCCCCCTCCCTCGCTGTGAGTGTGCGTGTCCCCCTCCCTCGCTGTGTGTGTGTCCCCCTCCCTTGCTGTGTGTGTGCCCCCCTCCATCGCTGTGTGTGTGTGTGTGTGTGTGTGTGTGTGTGTGTGTATCCCTCACTCGCTGTATGAGCGTGCGTCCCCCTCCCACGCTGCGTGTTCGTGTGTGAGTGTCCCTCCCTCGCTGGGTGTGTGTGTGTGTTCCCCTCGCTGTATGTGTGCGTGTCCCTCCCTCGCTGTATGTGTGTGTGTCCCCCTCCCTCACTGTGTGGGTGTGTTCCCTCCCTCGCTGTGTGTGTGTGCGTCCCCTTCCTCGTTGTTTGTATATGTCTCCCCCTCACTCGCTGTGTGTGTGACCCCTCACTCACTGTGTGTGTGTGTGTGTGTGTGTGTGTCCCTCACTCGTTGTGTGCGTGTCCTCCTCCCTCGTTGTGTGCGTGTCCTCCTCCCTCGTTGTGTGTGTGGCCCCCTCCCTTGCTGTGTGTGTGTCCCCCTCCCTCGCTGTGTGTGCATTGCCCCTCCCTCGCTGTGTGTGTCCCCCCGTCACTGTGTGCGTGTCCCCCTACCTCGCTGTGTGTGTGTGTCCCTCCCTCGCTGTGTGTGTGTGTGTCTGCCTCCCTCACTGTGTGTGTGCCACCATTCCCTCCCTGTGTGGGTGTGTGTGTGTCCCTCCCTCGCTGTGTGTGTCCCCCTCCCTCGCTGTGTGTTGTCCCCCACCCTCACTGTGTGCCTGACCCCTTCCTCGCTGTCTGTGTGCGTGTCCCTCCCTCGCTGTGTGTGCGTGTCCCACCCTCGCTGTGTGTGTGAGCTCCCCTCCATCGCTATGTGCGTGTGTCCCTCCCTCACTGTGTGCGTGTGTCCCTCCCTCACTGTGTCCGTGTCCCCCAGCCTCAGTGTGTGCATGTCCCCCTCCCTCGCTGTGTGTGCGTGTCCCTCCCTCGCTGTGTGTGTGTGTGTCCCTCCCTCGCTGTGTGTGCGCGTCCCCTTCCTTCACTGTGCGTGTGTGTCCCCCTCCCTCGCTGTGTGTGCATGTCCCCCTCACTCGCTGTGTGTGTGACCCCCCTCGCTGTGTGTGTGTGTGTGTGTGTGTGTCCCCTCGCTGTGTGTGTGTGAGTGTCCTCCTCCCACGCTGTGTGTGTGTGTCCCCCTCCCTCGCTTTATATGCATGCGTCCCCCTCCCTCGCTGTGTGTGTGTGTGTCCCTTCCTGGCTGTGTGTGCGTGTCCTTCCCTCGCTGTGTGTGTGCGTGTGTCCCTCCCTCGCTATGTGCGTGTGTCCCTCCCTCGCTATGTGCGTGTGTCCCTCCCTCTCTGTGTGCGTGTCCCCCACCCTCAGAGTGTGCGTGTCCCCCTCCCTCGCTGTGTGTGCTTGTCCCTCGCTCGCTGTGCGTGTGCGTGAACACTCCCTTGCTGGGTGTTTGCCCCCCTCCCTCGCGGTGTGTGTGTGTGTCGGTCCCCCTCCCTCACCGTCTTTGTGCCCCCCTCCCTCGCTGTGTGTGTGCGTGTCCCCCTCCCTTGCAATGTGTGTGCCCCCCTCCATCGCTCTGTGTGTGTGTGTGTGTGCGTGTCCCCCTCCCTCACTGTGTTTGTGTCCCCTTCTCTCGCTGTGTCTGTGCCTGTCCCCCTCCCTCGCTGTGTGTGTGTGTGTGTGTGTGTGGGTGGGTCCCTCCCCCGCTGTGTGTGCGTGTCCCCTTCCTTCGCTGTGTGTGTCCCTCCATCGCTGTGTGTGTGTGTACCCCCCATCGCTGTGTGTGTGAATGTCCCCCTCCCACGCAGTGTGTGTGTGTGTTCCTCCCACGCTGCGTGTGTGTGTGTGCGTGTCCCTCCCTCGCTGTATGTGTGCGTGTCCTCCTCCCTCACGGAGTGTGTGTGTCCCCCTCCCTAACTGTGTGTGTGTCCCCCTCCCTGTGTGTGTGTGTATCCCCTCCCTCGCTGTGTGTGTGTGTGTGTCCCTCCCTCGCTGTGTGTGTGTGTGTGTGTTCCCCACCCTCGCTGTGTGTGTATTCCCCACCCTCGCTGTGTGCGTGTCCCCTCGCTGTGTGTTCATGTCCCCTCGCTGTGTGTGTGTGTGTGTGTGTGTGTGTGTGTGTGTACCCCCACTCGCTGTGTGTGAGTGTCCCACTCCCTCGCTGTGTGTGTGTGTCCCCCTCACTCGCTGTGTGTGTGTGAGTCCCTCCCTCGCTGTGTGTGTGTGTGCATGTCCCCTCCCTCGCTGTGTGTGTGTTTGTCCCTCCCTCGCTGTGTGTGCGCGTCCCCTTCCTTCACTGTGTGTGTGTGTCCCCCTCCCTTGCTGTGTGTGCATGTCCCCCTCACTCGCTGTGTGTGTAACCCCACCTCGCTGTGTGTGTGTGTCCTCGCTGTGTGTGTGTGAGTGTCCTCCTCCCACGCTGTGTGTGTGTTTCCCCCTCCCTCTCTTTATGTGCGTGCGTCCCCCTCCCTCGCTGTGTGTGTGTGTCCCTCCCTCGCTGTGTGTGTGTGTCCCCCACCCTCGCTGTGTGTGTGTGTCCCTCCCTCGCTGTGTGTGCGTGTCCCCCACCCTCGCTGTGCGTGTGTGTCCCTCCCTCACTGTGTGTGCGTGTCCACCACCCTCGCTGTGTGCGTGTCCCCCACCCTCGCTGTGTGTGTGTGTCCCTCCCTCGCTATGTGCGTGTGTCCCTCCCTCACTGTGAGCGTGTGTCCCTCCCTCGCTGTGTGCGTGTTCCCCTCCCTCGCTGTGTGTGCTTGTCCCTCCCTCGCTGTGTGTGTGCGTGAACCCTCCCTTGCTGTGTGCGTGCCCCCCTCCCTCGCTGTGTGTGTGTGTCGGTCACCCTCCCTCACTGTCTTTGTGCCCCCCTCCCTCGCTGTGTGTGTGCGTGTCCCCCTCCCTTGCTGTGTGTGTGGCCCCCTCCATCGCTCTCTGTGTGTGTGTGTGTGTATGTGCGTGTCCTCCTCCCTCACTGTGTTTGTGTCCCCCTCTCTCGCTGTGTCTGTGCCTGTCCCCCTCCCTCGCTGTGTGTGTGTGTGTGTGTGTGTGTGTGTGTGTGTGTGTGTCCCTCCTCCGCTGTGTGTGCATGTCCCCTTCCTTCACTGTGTGCGTCCCTCCCTCGCTGTGTGTGTGTGTACCCCTCACTCGCTGTGTGTGTGTCCCCTCCCTCGCTGTGTGTGTGTACCCCTCCCTCGCTGTGTGTGTGTCCCCTCCCTTGCTGTGTGTGTGTGTGTCCCCTCGCTGTGTGTGTGTGTGTACCCCCCCATCGCTGTGTGTGTGAATGTCCCCCTCCCACGCAGTGTGTGTGTGTCCCCCTCCCTCACTGTATAAGCGTGCGTCCCCCTCCCACGCTGCGTGTGCGTGTGTGAGTGTCCCTCCCTCGCTGTGTTTGTGCGTGTCCCTCCCTCGCTGTATGTGTGCGTGTCCTCCTCCCTCACGGCGTGTGTGTGTCCCCCTCACTAACTGTGTGTGTGTGTCCCCTCCCTCGCTGTGTGTGTGTGTCCTTCCTCACTGTGTGTGTGCGTGTCCCCCTCCCTCGCTGTGTGTGTGCGTGTCCCCCTCCCTCGCTGTGTGTGTGTCCCCCTCCCTCGCTGTGTGTCTGTCCCCTACCTCGCTGTGTGTTCGTCTGTCCCCTTCCTCGCTGTGTGTGTGTGTGTGTGTGTCCCCCTCCCTCGCTATGTGTGTGTGTGTCCCTACATTGCTGTGTGCGTGTGTCCCTCCCTCACTGTGTGCGTGTCCCCTCCCTCACTGTGTGTGTGTGTGTCTCCCCCTCCCTCGCTGCGTGTGTGTGTATACACCACCCTCACTCTGTGTGTGTGTGTGTGTGTGTGTGCGTGTCCTCCCTCGCTGTGTGTGTGTGTCCCCTCCCTCGCTGTATATGTGTGTGTGTGTGTGTCCCTCCCTCGTTGTCTGTGTCCCCCTCCCTCGCTGTGTGTGTGCGTGTTCCCCCTCGCTTTGTGTGTGTCCCCATCCCTCGCTGTGTGTGTGTCCCCATCTCCCTCGCTGTGTGTGTGTGTGTGTGTGTCCCTCCCTCGCTATGTGTGTGTCCCATCCTCCTTCGCTGTGTGTGTGTGCGTGTGTCCCTCGCTCGCTGTGTGTGTGTGTCCCTCCCTCGCTGTGTGTGTGTCCCCTCGCTGTGTGTGCATGTCCCCTCACTGTGTGTGTGTGTGTGTTTGTGTGTGTGTGTGTGTGTGTGTGTGTACCCCCACTCGCTGTGTGTGTGAGTGTCCCACTCCCTCGCTGTTTGAGCGTGGCCCCCTCCCTCGCTGTGTGTGCTTGTCCCCCTCACTCCCTGTGTGTGTGTGTGTGTCCCTCCCTCGCTGTGTGTGTTTCGCCCCTCACTGTGTGTGTGTATCCCCCTCCCTCGCTGTGTGCCTGTCCCCCTCACTCACTGTGTGTGTGTGTCCCCCTCGCTTTATGTGTGCGTGTCCCCCTCCTTCGCTGTGTGTGTGCGTGTCCCCCTCCCTCACTGAGTGTGCGTGTCCCCCTCCCTCGCTGTGTGCATGCGTGTCCCCCTCCCTCGCTGTGTGTGTGCGTGTCCCTCCCTCGCTGTGTGTGTGCGTGTCCCTCCCTCGCTGTGTGTGTGTGTCCCCTTCTCGTTGTGTGTGTGTGTGTGTGTGTCCCTCCCTCGCTGTGTGTGCCTGTCCCCCTCCCTCGCTGTGTGTGTGTGTCCCCCTCCCTCGCTGTATATTCGTGCGTCTCCCTCGCTTGATGAGTGTGTGCTTGTCCTTCCCTCGCTGTGTGTGCGTGTCCCCCTCCCACGCTGTGTGTGTCCCCCCTCCCTCGCTCTGTGTGTGTGTGTCCCTCCCTCACTGTGTTTGTGTCCTCCTCCCTTGCTGTGTGTGTGTGTGTGTGTGCATCACTCGCTGTGTGTGTGTATCCCCCTCACTCGCTGTGTGTGTGTCCCCCTCACTCACTGTGTTTGTGTCCCCCTCCCTCGCTGTGTGTGTGAGTGTCCCTCCCTCGCTGTGTGTGTGTCCCCCCTCGCTGTATGTGTGTGTGTGGGTGTCCCTCCCTCGCGGTGTGTGTGCATGTCCCTACCTCGCTGTATGTGTGTGTGTCCCCCTCCCTCACTGTGTGGGTGTGTCCTCTTCCTCGTTGTGTGTGTGTGTGTGTGTGTGTGTCCCTCACTCGCTGTGTGCCTGTCCCCCTCACTCAATGTGTGTGTGTGTCCCCCTCGCTTTATGTGTGCGTGTCCCCCTCCCTCGCTGTGTGTGTGCGTGTCCCACTCCCTCACTGAGTGTGCGTGTCCCCCTCCCTCGCTGTGTGCGTGCGTGTCCCCCTCCCTCGCTGTGTGTGTGCGTGTCCCTCCCTCGCTGTGTGTGTGTGTCCCCTTCCTCGTTGTGTGTGTGTGTGTTCCCCTCACTCGCTGTGAGTGCCTGTCCCAATCACTCGCTCTGTGTGTGTGTGTGTCCCTCCCTCGCTGTATGTGTGTGGCCCTCCCTTGCTGTGTGTGTGTGAGCCACCCCCCTCCCTCGCTGTGTGTGTGTGTGTGTGTGTGTGTGTGTGTGTGTGTCGGTCCCCCTCCCTCACTGTCTTTGTGTCCCCCTCTCTCGCTGTGTGTGTGTGTGTCCCTCCCTCGCTGTGTGTGCGCGTCCCCTTCCTTCACTGTGTGTGTGTGTCCCCCTCCCTCGCTGTGTGTGCATGTCCCCCTCCCTCGCTGTGTGTGCATGTCCCCCTCACTCGCTGTGTGTGTGACACCCCCTCGCTGTGTGTTTGTGTGTCCCCTCGCTGTGTGTGTTTGAGTGTCCTCCTCCCACGCTGTGTGTGTGTGTCCCCCTCCCTCGCTTTATGTGCATGCATCCCCCTCCCTCGCTGTGTGTGCGTGTCCTTCCCTCGTTGTGTGTGTGTCCCCCACCCTCGCTGTGTGCGTGTGTCCCTCCCTCGCTATGTGCGTGTGTCCCTCCCTCACTGTGTGCGTGTGTCCCTCCCTCGCTATGTGCGTGTGTCCCTCCCTCACTGTGTGCGTGTGTCCCTCCCTCGCTGTGTGTGCATGTCCCCCTCACTCGCTGTGTGTGTGACACCCCCTCGCTGTGTGTTTGTGTGTCCCCTCGCTGTGTGTGTTTGAGTGTCCTCCTCCCACGCTGTGTGTGTGTGTCCCCCTCCCTCGCTTTATGTGCATGCATCCCCCTCCCTCGCTGTGTGTGCGTGTCCTTCCCTCGCTGTGTGTGTGTCCCCCACCCTCGCTGTGTGTGTGTGTCCGTCCCTCACTGTGTGTGCGTGTTCCTCCCTCGCTGTGTGTGCGCGTGACCCCTCCCTTGCTGTGTGTGCGCGTGACCCCTCCCTTGCTGTGTGTGTGCCCCCCTCCCTCGCTGTGTGTGTGTGTCGGTCCCCCTCCCTCACTGTCTTTGTGCCCCCCTCCCTCGCTGTGTGTGTGCATGTCCCCTTCCTTCGCTGTGTGTGTCCCTCCCTCGCTGTGTGTGTGTGTACCCCTCACTCGCTGTGTGTGTGTCCCCTCCCTCGCTCTGTGTGTGTCCCCTCGCTGTGTGTGTGTGTGTACACCCCCATCGCTGTGTGTGTGAATGTCCCTCTCCCACGCAGTGTGTTTGTGAACCCCTCCCTCGCTGTATGAGCGTGCGTCCCCCTCCCACGCTGCGTGTGCGTGTGTGAGTGTTCCTCCCTCGCTGTGTGTGTGTGTGTCCCTCCCTCACATGTGTGTGTGTCCCCCTCCCTCGCTGTGTGTGTGTCCCCTCCCTCGCTGTGTGTGTGTCTGTCCCCTTCCTCGCTGTGTGTTTGTGTCCTTCCTCACTGTGTGTGTGCGTGTCCCCCTCCCTCGCTGTGTGTGTGCTTGTCCCTCCCTCGATTTATGTGTGTGTGTCCCTCCCTCACATGTGTGTGTGTCCCCCTCCCTCGCTGTGTGTGTGTCCCCTCCCTCGCTGTGTGTGTGTCTGTCCCCTTCCTCGCTGTGTGTTTGTGTGTCCCCCTCCCTCGCTGTGTGTGTGTCCCCCTCACTCACTGTATGTGTGTGTCCCCCTCCCTCGCTATGTGTGTGTGTCCCTACATCGCTGTGTGCGTGTGTCCCTCCCTCACTGTGTGCGTGCCCCCTCCCTCACTGTGTGTGTGTGTGTGTGTGTGTGTGTGTGTCCCTCCCTCGCTGCGTGTGTGCGTATAAACCTCTCTCACTGTGAGTGTGTGCGTGTGTTCCGCAACCTCGCTGTGTGTGTGTGTGTTCCCCAACCTCGCTGTGTGTGTGTGTGTGTCCCTCCCTCGCTGTATGTGTTTGTGTGTGTGTGTCCCTCCCTCGCTGTCTGTGTCCCCCTCCCTCGCTGTGTGTGTTCGTGTTCCCCCTCGCTGTGTGTGCGTGTCCCTCCCTCGCTGTGTTTGTGTGTCCCCCTCCCTTGATGTGTGTGTGCGTGTCCCTCCCTCGCTGTGTTTGTGTGTCCCCCTCCCTCGATGTGTGTGTGTGTGTCCCTCCCTCGCTGTGTGTGCATGTCCCCTTCACTCGCTGTGTGTGTGCGTGTGTGTGTGTGTGTAACACCCTCGCCGTGTGTGTGTGTGTGTGTCTCCCTCGCTGTGTGAGTGTGTGTGTGTTCTGCAACCTCGCTGTGTGTGTGTGTGTTCCCCAACCTCGCAGTGTGTGTGTGTCCCTCCCTCGCTGTGTGTGTGTCCACTCGCTGTGTGTGCGTGTCCCCTCGCTCTGTGTGTGTGTGTGTGTGTGTGTGTACCCCCACTCGCTGTGCGTGTGAGTGTCCCACTCCCTCGCTGTGTGAGTGTGTCCCCTCCCTCGCTGTGTGTGCCTGTCCCCCTCACTCGCTGTGTGTGTGTGTGCGCCCCTCCCTCACTGTGTGTGTGCGTGTCCCTCCCTCGCAGTGTGTTTTTCCCCCCTCGCTCTGTGTGTGTGTCCCCCTCTGTCGCTGTGTGTGTGTGTATCCCCTCCCTCGCTGTGTTTGTGTGTACCCTCCCTCGCAGTGTGTGTGTGTGTGTGTGTCTCCTCCCTCGCTGTGTGTGTGTGTCTCCTCCCTCGCTGTGTGTGTGTGTCCCCTCCCTCGCTGTGTGTGTGTTTCCCCTCCCCCGCTGTGTGTGTGTGTCGGTCCCCCTCCCTCACTGTCTTTGTGCCCCCCTCCCTCGCTGTGTGTGTGCATGTCCCCTTCCTTCGCTGTGTGTGTCCCTCCCTCGCTGTGTGTGTGTGTACCCCTCACTCGCTGTGTGTGTGTCCCCTCCCTCGCTCTGTGTGTGTCCCCTCGCTGTGTGTGTGTGTGTACACCCCCATCGCTGTGTGTGTGAATGTCCCTCTCCCACGCAGTGTGTTTGTGAACCCCTCCCTCGCTGTATGAGCGTGCGTCCCCCTCCCACGCTGCGTGCGCGTGTGTGAGTGTTCCTCCCTCGCTGTGTGTGTGTGTGTCCCTCCCTCACATGTGTGTGTGTCCCCCTCCCTCGCTGTGTGTGTGTCCCCTCCCTCGCTGTGTGTGTGTCTGTCCCCTTCCTCGCTGTGTGTTTGTGTCCTTCCTCACTGTGTGTGTGCGTGTCCCCCTCCCTCGCTGTGTGTGTGCTTGTCCCTCCCTCGCTTTATGTGTGTGTGTGTCCCTCCCTCACATGTGTGTGTGTCCCCCTCCCTCGCTGTGTGTGTGTCCCCTCCCTCGCTGTGTATGTGTCTGTCCCCTTCCTCGCTGTGTGTTTGTGTGTCCCCCTCCCTCGCTGTGTGTGTGTCCCCCTCACTCACTGTATGTGTGTGTCCCCCTCCCTCGCTATGTGTGTGTGTCCCTACATCGCTGTGTGCGTGTGTCCCTCCCTCACTGTGTGCGTGCCCCCTCCCTCACTGTGTGTGTGTGTGTGTGTGTGTGTGTGTGTCCCTCCCTCGCTGCGTGTGTGCGTATAAACCTCTCTCACTGTGAGTGTGTGCGTGTGTTCCGCAACCTCGCTGTGTGTGTGTGTGTTCCCCAACCTCGCTGTGTGTGTGTGTGTGTCCCTCCCTCGCTGTATGTGTTTGTGTGTGTGTGTCCCTCCCTCGCTGTCTGTGTCCCCCTCCCTCGCTGTGTGTGTTCGTGTTCCCCCTCGCTGTGTGTGCGTGTCCCTCCCTCGCTGTGTTTGTGTGTCCCCCTCCCTTGATGTGTGTGTGCGTGTCCCTCCCTCGCTGTGTTTGTGTGTCCCCCTCCCTCGATGTGTGTGTGTGTGTCCCTCCCTCGCTGTGTGTGCATGTCCCCTTCACTCGCTGTGTGTGTGCGTGTGTGTGTGTGTGTGTGTCCCACCCTCGCCGTGTGTGTGTGTGTGTCCCTCCCTCGCTGTGTGAGTGTGTGTGTGTTCTGCAACCTCGCTGTGTGTGTGTGTGTTCCCCAACCTCGCAGTGTGTGTGTGTCCCTCCCTCGCTGTGTGTGTGTCCACTCGCTGTGTGTGCGTGTCCCCTCGCTCTGTGTGTGTGTGTGTGTACCCCCACTCGCTGTGCGTGTGAGTGTCCCACTCCCTCGCTGTGTGAGTGTGTCCCCTTCCTCGCTGTGTGTGCCTGTCCCCCTCACTCGCTGTGTGTGTGTGTGCGCCCCTCCCTCGCTGTGTGTGTGCGTGTCCCTCCCTCGCAGTGTGTTTTTCCCCCCTCGCTCTGTGTGTGTGTCCCCCTCTGTCGCTGTGTGTGTGTGTATCCCCTCCCTCGCTGTGTTTGTGTGTACCCTCCCTCGCAGTGTGTGTGTGTGTCTCCTCCCTCGCTGTGTGTGTGTGTCCCCTCCCTCGCTGTGTGTGTGTTTCCCCTCCCCCGCTGTGTGTGTGTCCATCTCCCTCGTTGTCTGCGTGTCCCCCTCCCTCACTGTGTGTGTGTGTCCCACTCCCTCGCTGTGTGTGTGTCCCTCCCTCGCTGTGTGTGCCTGTCCCCCTCCCTCGCTGTGTGTGTGTGTCCCTCCCTCGCTGTATATTCGTGCGTCTCCCTCCCTCGCTGAGTGTGTGCATGTCCCTCCCTCGCTGTGTGTGCGTGTCCCCATCCCTTGCTGTGTGTGTGCGTGTCCCCCTCCCTCGCTGTGTGTCCCCCCTCCCTCGCTATGTGTGTGTGTGTGTGTCCCTCCCTCACTGTGTGTGTGTCCCCCTCACTCACTGTGAGTGAGTATCCCCCTCACTCGCTGTGTGTGCATGTCCCTCCCTCGCTGTGTGTGCGTGTCCCCGTCCCTCGCTGTGTGTGTGCGTGTCCCTCCCTTGCTGTATGTGTGTGTGTCCCCCTCCCTCACTGTGTGGGTGTGTCCCCTCCCTCGTTGTGTGTGTGTCCCCCTCACTCACTGTGTGTGTGTGTGTGTCCCATTCCCTCGGTGTGTGTGCCTGTCCCCATCACTCGCTGTGTGTGTGTGTGAGTGTCCCTCCCTCGCTGTGTGTGTGTGTCCCCCTCGCTGTATGTATGCGTGTCCCCCTCCCTCGCTGTGTGTGTGAGTGTCCCTCCCTCGCTGTGTGTGTGTGTCCCCCTCGCTGTGTGTGTGCGTGTCACCCTCCCTCGCTGTGTGTGTGCGTGACCCCCTCCCTCACTGAGTGTGTGTGTCCCCCTCCCTAACTGTGTGTTTGTGTCCCATCCCTCGCTGTGTGTGTGTGTGTGTGTGTGTCCTTCCTCACTGTGTGTGTGCGTGTCCCCCTCCCTCGCTGAGTGTGTGCGTGTCACCCTCCCTCACTCTGTGTGTGCGTGTCCCTCCCTCGCTGTATGTGTGTGTGTGTGTGTCCCTCCCTCACTGTGTGGGTGTGTCCCCTCCCTCGCTGTGTGTGTGTGTCCCCTTCCTCGTTGTGTGTGTGTGTGTTCCCCTCACTCACTGTGTGTGTGTGTCCCCCTCACTCACTGTGTGTGTGTGTCCCACTCCCTCGCTGTGTGTGCCTGTCCCCATCACTCGCTGTGTGTGTGTGTGAGTGTCCCTCCCTCGCTGTGTGTGTGTGTCCCCTCGCTGTATGTATGCGTGTCCCTCCCTCGCTGTATGTGTGTGTCCCCCTCCCTCACTGTGTGTGTGTGTCCACCTCCCTCGCTGTGTGTGTCCCCTCCCTCGCTGTGTGAGCGTCTGTCCCCTTCCTCGCTTTGTGTTTGTGTGTCCCCCTCCCTTGCTGTGTGTGTGTCCCCCTCACTCACTGTGTGTGTGTGTGTCCCTCCCTCGCTATGTGTGTGTGTGTCCTTAAATCGCTGTGTGCGTGTGTCCCTCCCTCACTGTGTGTGTGTGTGTGTGTGTGTGTGTGTGTGTGTGTGTGTGTGTGTGTGTCCCTCCCTCGCTGTGTGTGTGCGTATACACCTCCCTCACTGTGTGTGTGGGTGCCCTCCCTCGCTGTGTGTGTGTGTGTCCCTCCCTCGCTGTCTGTGCCCCCCTCCCTCGCTGTGGGTGTGCGTGTTCCCCCTTGCTGTGTGTGCGTGTCCCTCCCTCGCTGTGTTTGTGTGTGTCCCTCCCTCGCTGTGTGTGTGTGTGTCCCTCCCTCGCTGTGTGTGTGTCCCCATCCCTCGCTGCGTGTGTCCCCTCCTCCCTCGCTGTGTGTGTGTGCGTGTGTCCCTCCCTCGCTGTGTGTGTGTCCCCTCCTCCTTCGCTGTGTGTGTGCGTGTGTCCCTCCCTCGCTCTGTGTGTGTCCCTCCCTCGCCGTGTGTGTGTGTGTGTCCCTCCCTCGCTGTGTGTGTGTGTGTGTGTGTGTGTGTGTGTGTGTCCCTCCCTCGCTGTGTGTGCATGTCCCCTCGCTGTGTGTGCGTGTCCCCTCGCTGTGTGTGTGTGTGTGTGTGTGTGTGTGTGTGTGTGTGTCCCTCCCTCGCTGTGTGTGCGTGTCCCCTCGCTCTGTGTGTGTGTGTGTGTACCCCCACTCGCTGTGTGTGTGAGTGTTCCACTCCCCTGCTGTGTGTGTGTGTCCCCTCCCTCGCTGTGTATGCGTGTCCCCCTCGCTCACTCTGTGTGTGTCCCCCTCCATCGCTGTGCGCGCGTGTCCCCCTCCCTCGCTGTGTGTGCCTGCCCCCCTCACTCGCTCTGTGTGTGTGCGTGTCCCTCCCTCGCTGTGTGTGTTTACCCCCACGCTGTGTATGTGTGTCCACCTCCCTCGTTGTGTGCGTGTCCCCCTCCCTCGCTGTGTCTGCGTGTCCCCCTCCCTCGCTGTGTGGGCCTGTCCCCCTCACACGCTGTGTGTTTGTGTGTCCCTCCCTCGCAGTGTGTGTGTGCGTGTCCCTCCCTCGCTGTGTGTGTTTCGCCCCTCGCTGTGTGTGTGTGTCCCCCTCCATCGCTGTGTGTTTGTGTCCCCTTCCTCGCTGTGTGTGTGTGTGCCCTTCCTCGCTGTGTGTGTGTGTGTGTGTCTCCTCCCTCGCTGTGTTTGTGTGTCCCCTCCCTCACTGTGTGTGTGCTTCCCCTTCCTTGCTGTGTGTGTGTGTCCATCTCCCTCGTTGTGTGCGTGTCCCCCTCACTCACTGTGTGTGTGTGTCCCACTCCCTCGCTGTGTGTGTGTGTGTGTGTGTGTGTCCCTCCCTCGCTGTGTGTGCCTGTCCCCCTCCCTCGCTGTGTGTGTGTCCCCCTCCCTCGTTGTATATTTGTGCGTCACCCACCCTCGCTGAGTGTGTACATGTCCCTCCCTCGCTGTGTGTGTGCGTGTCCCCATCCCTTGCTGTGTGTGTGCCCTCCTCCCTCGCTGTGTGTGCCCCCCTCCCTCGCTCTGTGTGTGTGTCCCCTCCCTCGCTCTGTATGTGTGTCCCCTTCCTCGCTGTGTGTGTCCCCTCCCTCGCTATGTGTGTGTGAACCCCTACATCGCTGTGTGCGTGTGTCCCTCCCTCACTGTGTGCGTGTCCACCTCCCTCACCGTCTGTGTGTGTGTGTGTGTCACCTCCCTTGCTGTGTGTGTGCCCCTCCCTCGCTGTGTGTGTCCGTGTTCCCCCTCGCTGTGTGTGCGTGTCCCTCCCTCGCTGTGTTTCTGTGTCCCCCTCTCTCGATGTGTGTGTCCCTCCCTCGCTGTGTGTGTGTCCCCAACCCTCCCTCGCTGTGTGTGTGTGCGTGTGTCCCTCCCTTGCTGTGTGTGTGTGTCCTTCCCTTGCCGTGTGTGTGTGTCCCTCCCTCGCTGTGTGTGTGTGTGTGTGTGTGTGTGTGTGTGTGTGTTCCCGACCCTCGCTGTGTGTTTGTGTCCCTCCCTCGCATGTGTGTGTCCCCTCGCTATGTGTGTGTTTCCCCCTCCCTCGCTCTGTTCGTGTGTCCCTCCCACGCTGTGTGTGTGCCCCTCCCTCGCTGTGTGCGACACCCCTCCCTCGCTGTGTGTGTTCATGTCCCTCCCTCGTTGTGTGTGTGTGTGTGTGTGTCCTTCCTCGCCGTGTGTGTGTCCCTCACTTGCTGTGTATGTGCGTGTTCACCTCCCTCACTGTGTGTGTGCCACCCCTCCCTCGCTGTGTGTGTGTGTGTGTCCCTCCCTCGCTGTGTGAGTGCCCCCGCCCTGGCTGTGTGTGCGTGTCCCTCCCTCGCTGTATGTGTGTCCCCCCGCCTTCACTGTGTGTGTGCCAACCCTCCCTCGCTGTGTGTGTGTGTGTGTGTGTGTGTGTGTCCCCTCCCTCGCAGTGTATGTCCCCCTCCCTCGATGTGTGCGTGACCCCTCCCTCGCTGTGTGTGTGTGTGCGTGTCCCTCCCCAGATGTGTGTGCGTGTCCATCCCTCGCTGTGTGTGTCCCCTTCCCTCGCTGTGTACGTGACCACTCCCTCGCTGTGTGTGTGCGTGTCCCTCCCTCGCTGTGTGTGTGTGTTCCCCTCCCTCGATGTGTGTGTGTGTCCCCTCCCTCGCTATGTGTGTGTGTGTCCCTCCCTCGCTGTGTGCGTATGTCCTTCCCTCACTGTTTGCGTGTCCCCCTCCCTCGCTGTGTGTGCGTGTGCCCCCCACGCTGTGTGTGCGTGTCCCTCCCTCGCTGTGTGTGTGTCCCCCTCCCTCGATATGTGTGTGTGTGTGTGTGTGTCCCTCCCTCGCTGTGTGCGTGTGTCCCTCCCTCACTGTGTGCGTGTCCCCCTCCCTCGCTGTGTGTGTGTCCCCCTCCCTCGATGTGTGTGTGTGTGTGCGCGTGTGTCCCTCCCTCGCTGTGTGCGTGTGTCCCTCCCTCACTGTGTGCGTGTCCCCCTCCCTCGCTGTGTGTGTGTCCCCTCCTCCCTTGCTGTGTGTGTGTGTGCATGTCCCTCCCTCGCTGTGTGTGTGTGTGTGTCCACCTCGCTCGCTGTATGTGTGTGTGTCCCCCGGCCTCACTGTGTGTGTGCCAACCCTCCATCTGTGTGTGTGTGTGTGTGCCCCTCCCACGCTGTGTGTGTCCCTCTCCCTCGATGTATGCGTGACCCCTCCCTCGCTGTATGTGTGCGTGTCCCTCCCTCGATATGTGTGTGTCCCTCCATCACAGTGTGCATGTGTCCATCCCTCACTGTGTGCGTGTCCCTCCCTCGCTGTGTATGTGCGTGTCCCTCCCTCGCTGTGTGTGTGTGTGTCCCTCCCTCGCTGTGTGTGTGTGTGTGTGTGTCTCCCTCACTGTGGGTGCGCCACCCCTCGCTCGCTGTGTGTTTGTGTGTGTCCCTCCCTCGCTGTGTGTGTCCCCCTCCACGCTGTGTGCGTGACCGCTCCCTCACTGTGTGTTTGCATGACCCTCCCTCGCTGAGTGTGCATGTCCCTCCCTCGATGTGTGTGTGTTCCCTCCCTCGCTATGTGTGTGTGTCCCCCTCCCTCGCTATGTGTGTGTGTCCCTCCCGCGCTGTGTGCGTGACCCCTCCCTCGCTGTGTGTGTGCGTGTCCCACCCTCGCTGTGTGTGTGTGTCCCCTCCTTCACTGTGTGAGTGTGTGTCCCCCTCCCTCACTGTGTGTGTGCGTGTCCCTCCCTCGCTGGTGTGGCCCCCTCCCTCGCTGTGTGCGTGTGTCCCTCCCTCACAGTGTGAGTGTGTGTCCCCCTCCCTCGCTGTGTGCATGTCCCCCTCCCTCGCTGTGTGTGTCCCCCCTCCTCCCTCGCTGTGTGTGTGTCTCTCCCGCATTGCGTGTGTGCATGTACCCCTCCCTCGCTGTGTGCGTGTCCCCCTCCCACGCTGTGTGTGTGTCCCCACCTCCCTTGCTGCCTGTGTGTGTCCCTCCCTCATTGTGTGTGTGCCACCCCTCCCTCGCTGTGTGTGCGATCGCTCCTCCCTCGCTGTGTGTGTGTGTGTCCCTCCCTCCCTGTGTGTGTGCCCCTCCCTCGCTGTGTGTGTGAGACCCCTCTCTCGCTGTGTGTGTGCATGTCCCTCCCTCGCTGTGTTTGTGTTCCCCCTCCCTCGCTGTGTGTGCGTGTCCCTCCCTCACTGTGTGCGTGTCCCCCTCCCTCGCTGTGTGCGTGTCCCTCTCCCACGCTGTGTGTGTGTCCCCCTCCCTCGATGTGTGTGTGTGTGTCCCTCCCTCGCTGTGTTCGTATGTCCCTCCCTCACTGTGTGCGTGTCCCCCTCCCTCGCTGTGTGCGTGTCCCTCTCCCTCGCTGTGTGTGTGTCCCCTCCTCCCTTGCTGTGTGAGTGTGTGTGCGTGTCCTTCCCTCGCTGTGTGTGTGAGTGTCCACCTCGCTCGCTGTGTGTGTGCGTGTCCCTCCCTCGCTGTATGGGTGTGTGTCCCCCGGCCTCACTGTGTGTGTGCCAATCCTCCCTCGCTGTGTGTGTGTGTGTGTGTGTGTGTGTGTCCCTCCCTCGCTGTGTGTGTCCCCCTGCCTCGATGCATGCGTGACCCCTCCCTCGCTGTGTGTGTGCGTTTCCCTCCCTCGATGTGTGTGCGTGTCCCTCCCTCGCTGTCTGCGTGTGTCCCTCCCTCACTGTGTGTGTGTCCCTCTCTCACAGTGTGCTTGTGTCCCTCACTCACTGTGTGCGTGTCCCTCCCTCGCTGTGTTTGTGCGTGTCCCTCCCTCTCTGTGTGTGTCAACCTCCACGCTGTGTGCGTGTCCCTCCCTCGCTGTGTGTGTGTCCCCCTCCCTCGATGTGTGTGTGTGTCCCCTCCCTCGCTATGTGTGTGGGTCCCCCTCCCGCGCTGTGTGCATAACCCCTCCCTCGCTGTGTGTGTGCGTGTCCCAACCTCGCTGTGTGTGTGTGTCCCCTCCTTCACTGTGAGTGTGTCTCCCTCCCTCACTGTGTGTGTGCGTGTCCTTCCCTCGCTGTGTGTGTGTCCCCCTCCCTCGATGTGTGTGTGTGTCCCCTCCCTCGCTATGTGTGTGTGTACCCCCCTCGCTATGTGTGTGTGTCCCCCTCCCGCGCTGTGTGCGTGTCCCTCCCTCGCTGTGTGTGACCCCCCTCCCTCGCTGTGTGCGTGTGTCCCTCCCTCGCTGTGTGTGTGTCCCCTCCTCCCTCGCTGAGTGTGTGTCCCTCCCGCATTGTGTGTGTGCATGTCCCCCTCCCTCGCTGTGTGTGTGTCCCCCTCCCACGCTGTGTGTGTGTATCCCCTCCTCCATTGCTGTGTGTGTGGGTCCCTCCCTCGCTGTGTGTGTGTGTGTGTCCCTCCCTCATTGTGTGTGTGCCACCCCTCCCTCGCTGTGAGTGTGTTCGCTCCTCCCTCGCTGTGTGTGTGTGTGTCCCTCCCTCGCTGTGTGTGTGTGTCCCTCCCTCATTGTGTGTGTGCCACCCTTCCCTCGCTGTGTGTGTCCCCCTCCCTCGATGTGTGCGTGACCCCTCCCTCGCTGTGTGTGTGCGTGTCACTCCCTCGATGTGTGTCCATTTCCCTCCCTCACTGTGTGCGTGTGTCCCTCACTCACTGTGTGCGTGTCCCTCCCTCGCTGTGTTTGTGCGTGTCCCTCCCTCGCTGTGTGTGTGTGTGTATCCCCCTCCCTCACTGTGGGTGCGCCACCCCTCGCTCGCTGTGTGTTTGTGTGTGTCCCTCCCTCGCTGCGTGTTTGCATGCCCCTCCCTCGCTGTGTGTGCGTGTCCCTCCCTCGCTGTGTGTGTGTCCCCCTCCCTCGATGTATGTGTGTGTCCCCTCCCTCGCTATGTCTGTGTGTCCCCCTCCCTCGCCATGTGTGTGTGTCCCCCTCCCTCGCTATGTGTGTGTACACCTCCCGCGCTGTGTGCGTGACCCCTCCCTCGCTGTGTGTGTGTGTCCCTCCCTCGCAGTATGTGTGTATTCCCTCCTTCACTGTGTGAGTGTGAGTCCCCCTCTCTCGCTGTGTGTGTGTCCTTCCCTCTCTGTGTGTGTGTGTGCCCTCCTTCACTGTGTGTGTGTCCCCCTCCCTCACTGTGTGTGTGGCCCCCTCCCTCGCTGTGTGCATTTGTCCCTCCCTCACAGTGTGAGTGTGCGTCCCGCTCCTTCGCTGTGTGCATGTCCCCCTCCCTCGCTGTGTGTGTGTACCCTCCTCCCTCGCTGTGTGTGTGTGTCCCTCCCGCATTGTGTTTGTGTATGTCCCCCTCCCTCGCTGTGTGCCTGTCACCCTCCCACGCTATGTGTGTGTCCCCTCCTCCCTTGCTGTGTGTGTGTGTTCCTCCCTCATTGTCTGTGTGCCACCCCAACCTTGCTGTGTGTGTGTTCGCTCCTCCCTCGCTGTGTGTGTGTGTCCCTGCCTCGCTGTGTTTGTGTCCCCCCTCCCTTGCTGTGTGTGCGTGTCCCTCCCTCGCTGTGTGTGTGCGTGTTCCTCCCTCACTGTGCGCTTGTGTGTCCCCTCCCTCGCTGTGTGTGTGCGTGTCCCTCCCTCGCTGAGTGTGTTCGTGTGCCCCTCCCTCGCTGTGAGTGTGCCCTCTCCCTCGCTGTGTGTGTGTCCCCCTCCCTCGCTGTGTGTGCGTCTCCGGCCCTCGCTGTGAGTGTGCGTGTCCCTCCCTCGCTGTACGTATGTTTGTCCCCCTCCCTCACTGTGTGCGTGCCACACCTCCCTCGCTGTGTGTGTGTGTGTCCCTCCATCGCTGTATGTATGTGTGTACCCCTCCCTCACTGTGGGTGCGCCACCCCTCGATCGCTGTGTGTTTGTGTGTTTCCCTCCCTCGCTGTGTTTGTCCCCCTCCACGCTGTGTGCGTGTCCCTCCCTCGCTGTGTGTGTGTCCCCCTCCCTCGATGTGTGTGTGTGCACCCTCCCTCGCTATGTGTGTGTGTACCCCTCCCTCACTATGTGTGTGTGTCCCCCTCCCGCGCTGTGTGATTGACCCCTCCCTCGCTGTGTGTGTGCGTGTCCCACCCTCGCTGTGTGTGTGTCCCCCTCCCACGATGTGTGTGTCCCCTCCCTCGCTATGTGTGTGTGTACCCCTCCCTCACTATGTGTGTGTGTCCCCCTCCCGCGCTGTGTGCGTGTCCCTCCCTCGCTGTGTGTGACCCCCTCCCTCGCTGTGTGCGTGTGTCCCTCCCTCGCTGTGTGTGTGTCCCCTCCTCCCTCGCGGTGTGTGTGTCCCTCCCGCATTGTGTGTGTGCATGTCCCCCTCCCTCGCTGTGTGCGTGTCCACCTCCCACGCTGTGTGTGTGTGTCCCCTCCTCCATTGCTGTGTGAGTGGGTCCCTCCCTCGCTGTGTGTGTGTGTGTCCCTCCCTCATTGTGTGTGTGCCACCCCTCCCTCGCTGTGTGTGTGTTCGCTCCTCCCTCGCTGTGTGTGTGTGTGTCCCTCCCTCGCTGTGTGTGTGTGTGTCCCTCCCTCATTGTGTGTGTACCACCCCTCCCTCGCTGTGTGTGTGTTCACTCCTCCCTCGCTGTGTGTGTGTGCCCCTCCCTCGCTGTGTGTGTGTCCCCTCCTCCCTCGCTGTGTGTGTGTGTCCCTCCCGCATTGTGTGTGTGTATGTCCCCCTCCCTCGCTGTGTGCCTGTCCCCCTCCCACGCTGTGTGTGTGTCCCCTCCTCCCTTGCTGTGTGTGTGTGTCCCTCCCTCATTGTGTGTGTGCCACCCCAACCTTGCTGTGTGTGTGTTCGCTCCTCCCTCGCTGTGTGTGTGTGTGTGTGTCCCTCCCTCGCTGTGTTTGTGTCCCCCCTCCCTCGCTGTGTGTGCGTGTCCCTCTCTCGCTGTGTGTGTTCGTGTGCCCCTCCCACGCTGTGAGTGTGCCCCCCTCTCTCGCTGTGTGTGTGTCCCCCACCATCGCTGTGTGTGCATCTCCGGCCCTCGCTGTGAGTGTTCGTGTCCCTCCCTCGCTGTATGTGTGTTTGTCCCCCTCCCTCACTGTGTGCGTGCCACACCTCCGTCGCTGTGTGTGTGTGTGTGTGTCCCTCCCTCGTTGTGTGCGTGTGTCCTTCCCTCACTGGTTGCGTGTCCCCCTCCCTCGCTGTGTGTGTGCGCGTGTCCCCTCTCGCTGTGTGTGCGTGTCCCTCCCTCGCTGTGTGTGTGTGTGTCCCTCCCTCGCTGTGTGCGTGTGTCCCTCCCTCACTGAGTGCTTGTCTCCCTCCCTCGCTGTGTGTGTCTGTCCCCTCCTACCTTGCTGTATGTGTGTGTGTGTGTGTGTGTGTGTGTGCGTGTCCCTCCCTCGCTCTGTGTGTGTGTGTGTCCACCTCGCTCGCTGTGTGTGTGCGTGTCCCTCCCTCGCTGTATGTGTGTGTGTCCCCCAGCCTCACTCTGTGTGTACCAACCCTCTCTCGCTGTGTGTGTGTGTGTCCCCCTCGCTCGCTGTGTGTGTCCCCCTCCCTCGATGTGTATGCGTGTCCCTCCCTCGCTGTGTGTGTTCCTCCCTCACAGTGTGCGTGTGTCCCTCCCTCACTGTCTGTGTCCCTCCTTCACAGTGTGCGTGTGTCCCTCCCTCACTGTGTGTTTGTACACCACCCTCGATGTGTGTGTGTGTCCCCTCCCTCGCTACGTGTGTGTGTCCCCCTCCCTCACTATGTGTGTGTCCCCCTCCCTCGCTGTGTGTGTGTCCCTTTCCCGCGCTGTGTGCGTGACTCCTCCCTCGCTGTGCGTGTGTGTGCCCCTCCCTCGCTGTGTGTGTTAGTCCCCTCCTTCACTGTGTGAGTGTGTGTCCCGCTCCCTCACTGTGTGTGTGCGTGTCCCTCCCTTCGCTGTGTGTGTGTCCCCTTCCCTCGCTGTTTGCGTGTGTCCCACCCTCACAGTGAGTGTGTGTCCCCTCCCTCGCTGTGTGCATGTCCCGCTCCCTCACTCTGTGTGTGTCCCTCCCGCATTGTTTGTGTGCATGCCCCCCTCCCTCGCTGTGTGCGTGTACCCCTCCCACGCAGTGTGTGTGTCTTCTCCTCCCTTGCTGTGTGCGCGTGTCCCTCCCTCGCTGTGTGTGTGCGTGTCCGTCCCTCACTGTGTGCGTGTGTGTCCCCCTCCCTCACTTTGTGCTTGTCCGCTTCCCTCGCTGTGTGTGCGTGTCCGTCCCTCGCTGTGTGTGTGTGTGTCCCCCTCCCTCGCTGTGTGTGCATGTCCCCCTCCCTCGCTGTGTGTGCGTGTCCCCCTCCCTCGCTGTGCGTGTCCCCCTCCCTCGCTGTGTGTGTGCATGTGCCCCTCTGTCGCTGTGAGTGTGCCCCCCCTCGCTGTGTGTGCGTGTCCCTCCCTCGCTGAGTGTGTGTGTGTGTCCTTCCCTCACTGTGTGTGTGTCCCCTCCCTCGCAATGTGTATGTGTCCCCTCCCTCGCTGTGTTCGTGTACCTCTCCATCACTGTGTGCTTGTCCCCATCCCTCGCTGTGTGTGTGCGTGTCCCCCTCGCTCGCTGTGTGTGTGTCCCCCTCCCTCGCTGTATGTGTGTGTCCCCCTCCCTCGCTGTGTGTGCGTGTCCCTCCCTCACTGTGGGTGTGCGTGACCCCCTCTGTCGCTGTGCGTGGGTGTCCCTCCCTCGCTGTGTGTGTGTGTGTGTCCCTCCCTCGCTGTGTGTACGTGTGTCCCTCACACGCTGTATGTGTGTTTGTCCCCCTCCCTCACTGTGTGTGTGCCACCTCTCCCTCGCTGTGTGTGTCCCCCCCCTCGCTGTGTGTGTGTGTCCCCCTCCCTCGTTGTGTGTGCGTCTCCCTCCCTCGCTGTGAGTGTGCGTGTCCCTCCCTCGCTGTATGTGTGTTTGTCCCCCTCTCTCACTGTGTGTGTGCCACCCCTCCCTCGCTGTGTGTGTGTGTGTGTCCCTCCCTCGCTGTGTGTGTGTGTCCCTCCCTCGCTTTGTGCGTGTGTGTCCTTCCCTCGCTGTGTGTGTGTCCCCTCCCTCGCTATGTGTATGTGTCCACGTCCATCACTGTGTGCGTGTGTCCCTCCCTCACTGTGTGTGTCCACCTCCCTCGCTGTGTGTGTGACCCCTGCCACGCTGTGTGTGTGTGTGTGTGTGTGTGTGTGTGTGTCCCTGCCTCGCTGTGTGTGTCCACCTCCCTCGCTGTGTGCGTGACCCCTCCCTCGCTGTGTGTGTGCATGTCCCTCCCTCGCTGTGTGTGTCCCCCCCTCTGTGCGTGCGTGTCCCTCCCTCGCAGTGTTTGTGCGTGTGCACCTCGCTCACTCTGTGTCTGTGCGTGTCCACCACGCTCGTGTGTCCCTCCCTCGCTGTGTGCGTGTGTCCCACCCTCGCTGTGTGTGCGTGTCCCTCCCTCGCTGTGTGTGCGTGTCCCTCCTTCGCTCTGTGTGTGTGTGTCCTTCCCTCGCTGTGTGTGTCCCCTTCCTCGCTATGTGTATGTGTCCACGTCCATCGCTGTGTGCGTGTGTCCCTCCCTCACTGTGTGAGTGACCCCTCCCTCACTGTGTGTGTGTGTGCCCCCTTCCCTCGCTGTGAGTGCGTGTCCCTCCCTCGCTGTGTGTGTGTGTGTGTGTACACCTCGCTCGCTGTGTGTGTGCGTGTCCCTCCCTCGCTATGTGTGTGTGTCCCCCTCCCTCGCTGTGTGCGTGTGTCCCTCCCTCACTGTGTGCGTGTGTACATCCCTCGCTGTGTGTGTACCCCTCCATCACTGTGTGCTAGTCCCCATCCCTCGCTGTGTGTGTGCGTGTCCCCCTCGCTCGCTGTGTGTGTCCCCCTCCCTCTCTGTGTGCGTGACCCCTCCCTCGCTGTGTGTGTGTGTGTGTCCCTCCCTCGCTGTGTGTGTTTGTCCCCCTCCCTCGCTGTGTGTGTGTGTCCCTCCCTCACTGTGTGAGTGTGTGTCCGCCTCCCTCGCTGTGTGCGTGTGTCCCTCCCTCACTGTGTGCGTGTGTACCTCCCTCGCTGTGTGCGTGTACCCCTCCATCACTGTGTGCTTGTCCCCATCCCTCGCTGTGTGTGTGCATGTCCCCCTTGCTCGCTGTGTGTGTGTCCCCCTCCCTCGCTGTGTGTGCGTGTCCCTCCTTCACTGTGTGTGTGTGTCCCCCTTCCTCGCTGTGTGCGTGTGTCCCTCCCTCACTGTGTGCGTGTGTACCTCCCTCGTTGTGTGTGTCCCCTCGTCCCTCGCTATGTGTGTGTGTGTCTCTCCCTCGCTGCATGTGTGTCCCCCTCCCTCGCTGTGTGCGTGTCCACCTCACTTGCTGTGTGTGTGCGTGTCCCTCCCTCGCTGTATGTGTGTGTGCCCCTCACCCTCATTGTGTGTGTGCCACCCCTCCCTCGCTGTGTGTGTGTCCCCCTCCCTCGCTGTCTGTGTGCCCCTACCTCGCTGTGTGCGTGTCCCCCTCCCTCGTTGTTTGCGTGTCCCCTTCTTTCGCTGTGTGTGCGTGTCCCTCCCTCGCTGAGTGTGTGTGTGTGTCCTTCCCTCACTGTGTGTGTGTCCCCTCCCTCGCAATGTGTATGTGTCCCCTCCCTCGCTGTGTTCGTGTACCTCTCCATCACTGTGTGCTTGTCCCCATCCCTCGCTGTGTGTGTGCGTGTCCCCCTCGCTCGCTGTGTGTGTGTCCCCCTCCCTCGCTGTATGTGTGTGTCCCCCTCCCTCGCTGTGTGTGCGTGTCCCTCCCTCACTGTGGGTGTGCGTGACCCCCTCTGTCGCTGTGCGTGGGTGTCCCTCCCTCGCTGTGTGTGTGTGTGTGTCCCTCCCTCGCTGTGTGTACGTGTGTCCCTCACACGCTGTATGTGTGTTTGTCCCCCTCCCTCACTGTGTGTGTGCCACCTCTCACTCGCTGTGTGTGTCCCCCCCCTCGCTGTGTGTGTCCCCTCCCTCGATGTGTGTGTGTGTACACCTCCCTCGATATGTGTGTGTGTCCCCTCCCTGCTATGTGTGTGCGTCCCCCTCCCTCGCTGTGTGTGTTTCCCCCTCCCTCGCTATGTGTGTGCTTCCCCCTCCCTCGCTGTGCGTGTGTGTCCCTCGCTCACTGTGTGAATGTGTGTCCCCGCACTCGCTTTGTGTGTGTCCCCCTCCCTCGCTGTATGTGTGTGTCCCCCCTACCTCACTGTGTGTGTGCCACCCCTCCCTCACTGTGTGTGTGTGTGTTCCACTCCCTCGCTGTGTGTGTCCCCCTCCCTCGATGTGTGCGTCCCCCTCTCTCGCTGTGTGTGCGTGTACCCCATCCTCACTGTGTGTGTGCGTGTCCCTCCCTCGCTGTGTGTGCCCGTGTCCCCCTTCCTCGCTCTGTGTGTGTGTGTTCCCCTCCGTCGCTGTGTGTGCGGGTCACTCCCTCGCTGTGTGTGTGACCCATCCCTCGCTGTATGTGCGTGTCCCTCCCTCGCTATGTGTGTGTGGCCCCCTCCCTCGCTGTGTGTGTGTGTCTCTCCCTCACTGTGTGCGTGTCCCCCTCCCTCGCTGTGTGTGTGTCCCGCTCCCGCGCTGTGCGTGTGCGTGTCCGTCCCTCGCTGTGTGTGTGCCCCCTTCCCTCGCTATGTGTGTGTCCCCCTCCCTCGCTGTGTGTGTGTGTGTCCCTCCCTCGCTGTGAGTGTGACCCTCCCTCGCTGTGTGTGTCTCCCCCTCCCTTGCTGTGTTTGTGTCCCCCTCCCTCGCTGTGTGTGTGTGTGTCCCTCCCTCGCTGTGTGTTTGCGTGTCCCTCCCTCGCTGTGAGTGTGCGCGTCCCTCTCCCTCGCTGGATGTGTATGTGTCCCTCCCTCGCTGTGTGTGTGCCCCCTTCCCCTGCTGTGTGTGTGTCCCCCTCCCTCGCTGTGTGTGTGTGTGTTCCCCTCCCTCGCTGTGTGTTTGCGTGTCCCCCTCCCTCGCTGTGAGTGTGCGTGTCCCCATCCCTCGCTGTATGTGTGTGTCCCTCCCTCACTGTGCGCGTGTCCCCCTCCCTCGCTATGTGTGTGTGTCCCCCTCCCGCGCTGTGTGTGTGTGTGTCCCTCCCTCGCTGTGTTTGTGCCCCCCTCCCTCGCTGTGTGTGCGTGTCCCTCCCTCGCTGTGTGTGCGTGTCCCTCCCTCACTGTGCGCTTGTGTGTCCCCTCCCTCGCTGTGTGCGTGTCCCCCTCCCACGCTGTGTGTGTGTCCCCTCCTCCCTTGCTGTGTGTCCCTCCCTCATTGTGTGTGTGCCACCCCTCCCTTGCTGTGTGTGTGTTCGCTCCTCCCTCGCTGTGTATGTGTGTCCCTTCCTCGCTGTGTGTGTGCATGTGCCCCTCCCTCGCTGTGAGTGTGCCCTCCTCCCTCGCTATGTGTGTGTCCCCCTCCCTCGCTGTGTGTGCGTCTCTGGCACTCGCTGTCAGTATGCGTGTCCCTCCCTCGCTGTATGTGTGTTTGTCCCCCTCCCTCGCTGTGTGTGTGCGTGTGCCCCTCCCTCGCTGTGAGTGTGCCCGCCTCCCTCGCTGTGTGTGTGTCCCCCTTCCTCGCTGTGTGTGCGTCTCCGGCACTCGCTGTGAGTGTGCGTGTGCCTCCCTCGCTGTATGTGTGTTTGCGTGTCCCTCCCTCAATGTGTGCGTGCCACCCCTCCCTCGCTGTGAGTGTGTTTGTCGCTCCCTCGTTGTGTGCGTGTGTCCTTCCGTCACTGGTTGCGTGTCCCCCTCCCTCGCTGTGTGTGTGCGTGTGCCCCCCACGCTGTGTGTGCGTGTCCCCTCTCGCTGTGTGTGCGTGTCCCTCCCTCGCTGTGTGTGTGTGTGTCCCTTCCTCGATGTGTGTCTGTGTGCGTGTGTCCCTCCCTCGCTGTGTGCGTGTGTCCTTCCCTCACTGTGTGCTTGTCCCCTCCTCTCTTGCTGTATGTTTGTGTGTGTGTGTGTGTCCCTCCCTCGCTGTGTGTCCGTGTGTCCACGTCGCTCGCTGTGTGTGTGCATGTCCCTCCCTCGCTGTATGTGTGTGTGTGTCCCGGCCTCACTGTGTGTGTGCCAACCCTCTCTCGCTGTGTGTGTTTGTGTGTCCCCCTCGCTCGCTGTGTGTGTCCCCCTCCCTCGATGTGTGCGTGACCCTCCCTCGCTGTGTGTGTGCGTGTCCCCCTCCCTCGATGTGTATGTGAGTCCCTCCCTCGCTGTGTGTGTTCCTCCCTCACTGTGTGCGTGTGACCCTCATTCACTGTGTGCGTGTGTCCCTCCCTCGCTGTGTGTGTGTCCCTCCCTCACTGTGTGTGTGTCCCTCCCTCACTGTGTGTGTGTCCCTCCTTCACAGTGTGCGTGTGTCCCTCCCTCACTGTGTGCGTGACTGCTCCCTCGCTGCGTGATTGCATGTCCCTCCCTCGCTGTGTGTGCGTGTCCCTCCCTCGCTGTGTGTTTGTCCCCCTCCCTCGATGTGTGTGTGTCCCCTCCCTCGCTATGTGTGTGTGTCCCCCTCCCTCGTTATGTGTGTGTAGCCCCCTCCCTCGCTTTGTGTGTGTCCCCCTCCTGCGCTGTGTGCGTGACTCCTCCCTTGCTGTGTGTGCGCGTGTCCCTCTCTCGCTGTGTGTGTGCCCCCTCCTTCACTGTGTGAGTGTGTGTCCCCCTCCCTCGCTGTGCGTGTGTGTGCCCCTCCCTCGCTGTGTGTGTGTGTCCCCGCCTTCACTGTGTGAGTGTGTGTCCCCCTCCCTCACTGTGTGTGTGCGTGTCCCTACCTCTCTGTGTGCATGTCCCGCTCCCTCACTGTGTGTTTGTACCCTCCTCCCTCGCTGTGTGTGTGTCCCTCCCGCATTGTTTGTGCGCATGTACCCCTCCCACGCTGTGTGTGTGTCCCCTCCTCTCTTGCTGAGTGCGCGTGTCCCCCTCCCTCGCTGTGTGTGTGCGTGTGCCCCTCCGGTGCTGTGAGTGTGCCCCCCTCCCTCGCTGTGTGTGTGTCCCCCTCCCTCGTTGTGTGTGCGTCTTCCTCCCTCGCTGTGAGTGTGTGTCCCTCCCTCTCTGTATGTGTGTTTGTCCCCCTCTCTCACTGTGTGCGTGCCGCCCCTCCCTCGCTGTGTGTGTGTGTGTGTCCCTCCCTCGCTGTGTGTGTGTGTCCCTCCCTCGCTGTGTGCGTGACCCCTCCCTCGCTGTGTGTGTGTGTGTGTCCCTCCCTCGCTGTGTGTGTGTGTGTGTCCCTCCCTCGCTGTGTGTGTGTGTGCACCTCGCTCGCTGTGTGCGTGCGTGTCCCTCCATCGCTATGTGTGTGTGTCCCCCTCCCACGCTATGTATGTGTGTGCCCCTCCCTCGCTGTGTGCGTGTGTCCCTCCCTCACTGTGTGCGTGTGTACATCACTCGCTGAGTCCGTGTCCCCATCCCTCGCTCTGTGTGTGCGTGTCCCCCTCGCTCGTTGTGTTTGTCCCCCTCCCTCGCTGTATGTGTGTGTCTCCCTCCCTCGCTGTGTGTGCATGTCCCTCCTTCACTGTGTGTGTGCGTGTCCCCCTCTCATGCTGTGTGTGGGTTTCCCGCCCTCGCTGTGTGTGTGTATGTGTCCCTCCCTCTCTGTGTGCGTGACCCCTCCCTCGCTGTGTGTGTGTGTGTGTGTGTGTGTGTGTCCCTCCCTCGCTGTGTGTGTTTGTCCCCCTCCCTCGCTGTGTGCGTGTGTCCCTCCCTCACTGTGTGAGTGTGTGTCCCCCTCCCTCGCTGTGTGCATGTTGCCCTCCCTCGCTGTGTGTGTGTCCCCCTCCCTCGCTGTGTGTGTGTCCCCTCGTGCCTCGCTCTGTGTGTGTGTGTGTGTCCTTGCTTCGCTGTGTGTGTCCACCTCCCTCGCTGTGTGCGTGACCCCTCCCTCGCTGTGTGTGTGTCCCTCCCTCGCTCTGTGTGTCTGTCCCCTCCCTCACTGTGTGAGTGTATGTGTCCCTGCCTCGCTGTGTGCATGTCCCCCACCCTCGCTATGTGCATGTCCCCCTCCCTCGTTGTGTGTGTGTCCCTTCGTCCCTCGCTGTGCGTGTGTGTGTGTGTGTGTCCCTCCCTCGCTGCGTGTGTGTCCCCCTCCCTCGCTGTGTGCGTGTCCACCTCCCTCGCTGTGTGTATGCGTGTCCCTCCCTCGCTGTATGTGTGTGTGCCCCTCACCCTCATTGTGTGTGTGCCATCCCTCCCTCGCTGTGTGTGTGTCCCCCTCCCTCGCTGTCTGTGTGCCCCTCCCTCACTGTGTGAGTGTGTGTCCCCCTCCCTCGCTGTGTGTGTGTCCCCCTCCCTCGTTGTGTGCGTGTCCCCTTCCCTCGCTGTGTGTGTGTCCCCCTCCCTCGCTGTCTGTGTGCCCCTCCCTCACTGTGTGAGTGTGTGTCCCCCTCCCACGCTGTGTGCGTGTCCCCCTCCCTCGTTGTGTGCGTGTCCCCTTTCCTCGCTGTGTGTGCGTGTCCCTCCCTCGCTGAGTGTGTGTGTGTGTCCTTCCCTCACTGTGTGTGTGTGTCCCCTCCCTCGCTATGTGTATGTGTCCCCGTCCATCGCTGTGTGCCTGTGTCCCTCCGTCACTGTGTGAGTGTCCCCCTCCCTCACTCTGTGTGTGTGTCCCTCCCTCACTGTGTGAGTGTCCCCCTCCCTCTCAGTGTGTGTGCTTGTCCCCTTCCCTCGCTCTGTGTGTGTGTCCCTCCCTCTCTCTGTGTGTGTGTCCACCTCTCTCGCTGTATTTGTGCGTATACACCTCGCTCGCTGTGTGTGTGCGTGTCCCTCCCTCGCTATGTGTGTGTGTCCCCCTCCCTCGCTATGTATGTGTGTCCCTCCCTCACTGTGTGCGTGTGTACCTCCCTCGCTGTGTGCGTGTACCCCTCCATCACTGTGTGCTTGTCCCCATCCCTCGCTGTGTGTGTGCGTGTCTCCCTCGCTCGCTGTGTGCGTGTCCCCCTCCCTCGCTGTGTGTGCGTGTCCATCCCTCACTGTGTGTGTGCGTGTCCCCCTCTGTCGCTGTGTGTGGGTGTCCCTCCCTTGCTTTGTGTATGTGTGTCCCTCCCTCGCTGTATGTGTGTTTGTCGCTCCCTCGTTGTGTGCGTGTGTCCTTCCGTCACTGGTTGCGTGTCCCCCTCCCTCGCTGTGTGTGTGCGTGTGCCCCCCACCCTGTGTGTGCGTGTCCCCTCTCGCTGTGTGTGCGTGTCCCTCCCTCGCTGTGTGTGTGTGTCCCTTCCTCGATGTGTGTCTGTGTGCGTGTGTCCCTCCCTCGCTGTGTGCGTGTGTCCTTCCCTCACTGTGTGCTTGTCCCCTCCTCTCTTGCTGTATGTTTGTGTGTGTGTGTGTGTCCCTCCCTCGCTGTGTGTCCGTGTGTCCACGTCGCTCGCTGTGTGTGTGCATGTCCCTCCCTCGCTGTATGTGTGTGTGTGTCCCGGCCTCACTGTGTGTGTGCCAACCCTCTCTCGCTGTGTGTGTTTGTGTGTCCCCCTCGCTCGCTGTGTGTGTCCCCCTCCCTCGATGTGTGCGTGACCCTCCCTCGCTGTGTGTGTGCGTGTCCCCTCCCTCGATGTGTATGTGAGTCCCTCCCTCGCTGTGTGTGTTCCTCCCTCACTGTGTGCGTGTGTCCCTCATTCACTGTGTGCGTGTGTCCCTCCCTCGCAGTGTGTGTGTCCCTCCCTCACTGTGTGTGTGTCCCTCCTTCACAGTGTGCGTGTGTCCCTCCCTCACTGTGTGCGTGACCGCTCCCTCGCTGCGTGATTGCATGTCCCTCCCTCGCTGTGTGTGCGTGTCCCTCCCTCGCTGTGTGTTTGTCCCCCTCCCTCGATGTGTGTGTGTCCCCTCCCTCGCTATGTGTGTGTGTCCCCCTCCCTCGTTATGTGTGTGTGTCCCCCTCCCTCGCTTTGTGTGTGTCCCCCTCCTGCGCTGTGTGCGTGACTCCTCCCTCGCTGTGTGTGTGCGTGTCCCTCTCTCGCTGTGTGTGTGCCCCCTCCTTCACTGTGTGAGTGTGTGTCCCCCTCCCTCGCTGTGCGTGTGTGTGCCCCTCCCTCGCTGTGTGTGTGTGTCCCCGCCTTCACTGTGTGAGTGTGTGTCCCCCTCCCTCACTGTGTGTGTGCGTGTCCCAACCTCTCTGTGTGCATGTCCCGCTCCCTCACTGTGTGTTTGTACCCTCCTCCCTCGCTGTGTGTGTGTACCTCCCGCATTGTTTGTGCGCATGTACCCCTCCCACGCTGTGTGTGTGTCCCCTCCTCTCTTGCTGAGTGCGCGTGTCCCCCTCCCTCGCTGTGTGTGTGCGTGTGCCCCTCCGGTGCTGTGAGTGTGCCCCCCTCCCTCGCTGTGTGTGTGTCCCCCTCCCTCGTTGTGTGTGCGTCTTCCTCCCTCGCTGTGAGTGTGTGTCCCTCCCTCTCTGTATGTGTGTTTGTCCCCCTCTCTCACTGTGTGCGTGCCGCCCCTCCCTCGCTGTGTGTGTGTGTGTCCCTCCCTCGCTGTGTGTGTGTCCCTCCCTCGCTGTGTGCGTGACCCCTCCCTCGCTGTGTGTGTGTGTGTGTGTCCCTCCCTCGCTGTGTGTGTGTGTGTGTGTGTGTCCCTCCCTCGCTGTGTGTGTGTGTACACCTCGCTCGCTGTGTGCGTGCGTGTCCCTCCATCGCTATGTGTGTGTGTCCCCCTCCCACGCTATGTATGTGTGTGCCCCTCCCTCGCTGTGTGCGTGTGTCCCTCCCTCACTGTGTGCGTGTGTACATCACTCGCTGAGTCCGTGTCCCCATCCCTCGCTCTGTGTGTGCGTGTCCCCCTCGCTCGCTGTGTTTGTCCCCCTCCCTCGCTGTATGTGTGTGTCCCCCTCCCTCGCTGCGTGTGCATGTCCCTCCTTCACTGTGTGTGTGCGTGTCCCCCTCTCATGCTGTGTGTGGGTTTCCCGCCTTCGCTGTGTGTGTGTATGTGTCCCTCCCTCTCTGTGTGCGTGACCCCTCCCTCGCTGTGTGTGTGTGTGTGTCCCTCCCTCGCTGTGTGTGTTTGTCCCCCTCCCTCGCTGTGTGCGTGTGTCCCTCCCTCACTGTGTGAGTGTGTGTCCCCCTCCCTCGCTGTGTGCATGTTGCCCTCCCTCGCTGTGTGTGTGTCCCCCTCCCTCGCTGTGTGTGTGTCCCCTCGTGCCTCGCTCTGTGTGTGTGTGTGTGTCCTTGCTTCGCTGTGTGTGTCCACCTCCCTCGCTGTGTGTGTGTCCCTCCCTCGCTCTGTGTGTCTGTCCCTTCCCTCACTGTGTGAGTGTATGTGTCCCTGCCTCGCTGTGTGCATGTCCCCCACCCTCGCTGTGTGCATGTCCCCCTCCCTCGTTGTGTGTGTGTCCCTTCGTCCCTCGCTGTGCGTGTGTGTGTGTGTGTGTCCCTCCCTCGCTGCGTGTGTGTCCCCCTCCCTCGCTGTGTGCGTGTCCACCTCCCTCGCTGTGTGTATGCGTGTCCCTCCCTCGCTGTATGTGTGTGTGCCCCTCACCCTCATTGTGTGTGTGCCATCCCTCCCTCCCTGTGTGTGTGTCCCCCTCCCTCGCTGTCTGTGTGCCCCTCCCTCACTGTGTGAGTGTGTGTCCCCCTCCCTCGCTGTGTGCGTGTCCCCCTCCCTCGTTGTGTGCGTGTCCCCTTCCCTCGCTGTGTGTGCGTGTCCCTCCCTCGCTGAGTGTGTGTGTGTGTCCTTCCCTCACTGTGTGTGTGTGTCCCCTCCCTCGCTATGTGTATGTGTCCCCGTCCATCGCTGTGTGCCTGTGTCCCTCCGTCACTGTGTGAGTGTCCCCCTCCCTCACTCTGTGTGTGTGTCCCTCCCTCACTGTGTGAGTGTCCCCCTCCCTCTCAGTGTGTGTGCGTGTCCCCTTCCCTCGCTCTGTGTGTGTGTCCCTCCCTCTCTCTGTGTGTGTGTCCCCCCTCTCGCTGTATTTGTGCGTATACACCTCGCTCGCTGTGTGTGTGCGTGTCCCTCCCTCGCTATGTGTGTGTGTCCCCCTCCCTCGCTATGTATGTGTGTCCCTCCCTCACTGTGTGCGTGTGTACCTCCCTCGCTGTGTGCGTGTACCCCTCCATCACTGTGTGCTTGTCCCCATCCCTCGCTGTGTGTGTGCGTGTCTCCCTCGCTCGCTGTGTGCGTGTCCCCCTCCCTCGCTGTGTGTGCGTGTCCATCCCTCACTGTTTGTGTGCGTGTCCCCCTCTGTCGCTGTGTGTGGGTGTCCCTCCCTTGCTTTGTGTATGTGTGTCCCTCCCTCGCTGTATGTGTGTTTGTCCCCCTTCTTCACTGTGTGTGTGCCACCTCTCCCACGCTGTGTGTGTGTGTGTGTCCGTCCCTCCCTTGCTGTGTGTGTCCCCCTCCCTCGCTGTGTGTGTCCCCCTCCCTCGCTGTGTGTGTCCCCCTCCCTCGATGTGTGTGTGTACCCCTCCCTCGATGTGTGTGTGTCCCCTCCCTCGCTTTGTGTGCGTGTCCCCCTCCCTCGCTATGTGTGTTTTTCCCCCTCCCTCGCTGTGACTGTGTTTCCCTCCCTCACTGTGTGAATGTGTGTCCCCCTCCCTCGCTGTGTGTGTGTGTGTGTGTGTGTGTGTGTGTCCCTCCCTGGCTGTGTGTGTGCGTGTCCACCTCCCTCGCTGTGTGTGTGTGTCCCTCCCTCTCTCTGTGTGTGTGTCCCCCTCTCTCGCTGTATGTGTGCGTATACACCTCGCTCGCTGTATGTGTGCGTGTCCCTCCCTCGCTATGTGTGTGTCCCCCTTCCTCGCTATGTGTGTGTGTCCCCCTCCCTCGCTGTGTGCGTGTGTCCCTCCCTCACTGTGTGCGTGTGTACCTCCCTCGCTGTGTGCGTGTACCCCTCCATCACTGTGTGCTTGTCCCCATCCCTCGCTGTGTGTGTGCGTGTCTCCCTCGCTCGCTGTGTGTGTGTCCCCCTCCCTCGCTGTATGTGTGTGTCCCCCTCACTCGCTGTGTGTGCGTGTCCCTCCCTCACTGTGTGTGTGCGTGTCCCCCTCTGTCGCTGTGTGTGGGTGTCCCTCCCTCGCTGTGTGTATGTGTCCCTCCCTCGCTGTGTGTATGTGTCCCTCCCTCGCTGTATGTGTGTTTGTCCCCCTTCCTCACTGTGTGTGTGCCACCTCTCCCTCGCTCTGTGTGTGTGTGTGTGTGTCCCTCCCTTGCTGTGTGTGTCCCCCTCCCTCGCTGTGTGTGTCCCCCTCCCTCGATGTGTGTGTGTACCCCTCCCTCGATGTGTGTGTGTCCCCTCCCTCGCTTTGTGTGTGTGTGTCCCCCTCCCTCGCTATGTGTGTGTTTCCCCCTCCATCGCTGTGACTGTGTTTCCCTCCCTCACTGTGTGAATGTGTGTCCCCCGCCCTCGCTTTGTGTGTGTCCCCCTCCCTCGCTGTGTGTGTGTGTCCCTCCCTGGCTGTGTGTGTGCGTGTCCACCTCGCTCACTGTGTGCGTGTGTGTCCCACTCCCTCGCTGTGTGTGTCCCCTTCCCTCGATGTGTGCGTCCCCCTCTCTCGCTGTGTGTGCGTGTACCCCATCCTCGCTGTGTGTGTGCGTGTCCCTCCCTCGCTGTGTGTGTGTCCCCCTTCCTAGCTCTGTCTGTGTGTGTTCCCCTCCGTCGCTGTGTGTGCGGTTCCGTCCCTCGCTATGTGTGTGTGTCCCCCTCCCTCGCTGTGTGCGTGTGTCCCTCCCTCACTGTGCGCGTGTCCCCCTTCCTCGATGGGTGCGTGTCCCCCTCCCGCGCTGTGCGTGTGCGTGTCTCACCCTCGCTGTGTGTGTGTCCCCCTCCCTCGCTGTGAGTGTGCGTGTCCCTCTCCCTCACTGTATGTGTATGTGTCCCTCCCTCGCTGTGTGTGTGTCTCCCCCTCCCTTGCTGTGTGTGTGTCCCCCTCCCTCGCTGTGATTGTGCCCCCCTCCCTCGCTGTGGGTGTGTGTGTGTCCCCCTCCCTCTCTGTGTGTGTGTGTGTGTGTGTGTGTCCCTCCCTCACTGTGTGCGTGTGTCCCTCCCTCGCTGTGTGCATGCCCCCTCCCTCGCTGTGTCCGTGTCCCCATGCCTCACTGTGTGTGCGTGTCCCTCCCTCGCTGTGTGTGTGTGTCCCTCCCTCTCTCTGTGTGTGTGTCCCCCTCCCTCGCTGTATGTGTGCGTATACACCTCGCTCGCTGTGTGTGTGCGTGTCCCTCCCTCGCTATGTGTGTGTGTCCCCCTCCCTCGCTATGTATGTGTGTCCCCCTCCCTCGCTGTGTGCGTGTGTCCCTCCCTCACTGTGTGCGTGTGTACCTCCCTCGCTGTGTGCGTGTACCCCTCCAACACTGTGTGCTTGTCCCCATCCCTCGCTGTGTGTGTGCGTGTCTCCCTCGCTCGCTGTGTGTATGTCCCCCTCCCTCGCTGTATGTGTGTGTCCCCCTCCCTCGCTGTGTGTGCGTGTCCCTCCCTCACTGTGTGTGTGCGTGTCCCCCTCTGTCGCTGTGTGTTGGTGTCCCTCCCTCGCTGTGTGTGTGTGTGTGTGTGTGTCCCTCCCTCGCTGTGTGTACGTGTGTCCCTCACACGCTGTATGTGTGTTTGTCCCCCTCCCTCACTGTGTGTGTGCCACCTCTCCGTCGCTGTGTGTGTCCCCCTCCCTCGCTGTGTGTGTCCCTCTCCCTCGATGTGTGTGTGTGTACCCCTCCCTCGATATGTGTGTGTGTCCCCTCCCTCGCTTTGTGTGTGTGTCCCGCTCCCTCGCTATGTGTGTGTTTCCCCCTCCCTCGCTGTGAGTGTGTGTCCCTCGCTCACTGTGTGAATGTGTGTCCCCGCACTCGCTTTGTGTGTGTACCCCCCCTCGATATGTGTGTGTGTCCCCTCCCTCGCTTTCTGTGTGTGTCCCCCTCCCTCGCTATGTGTGTTTCCCCCACTCTCGCTGTGAGTGTGTGTCCCTCGCTCACTGTGTGTGTGTGTGTCCCCTCCCTCGCTGTATGTGTGTGTGACCCCCTCCCTCACTGTGTGTGTGCCACCCCTCCCTCACTGTGTGTGTGTCCCCTCCCTCGCTGTGTGTGCATCCCGCTCCCGCGCTGTGCGTGTGCGTGTCCATCCCTCGCTGTGTGTGTGTGTCCCTCCCTCGCTGTGTGTGTGTGTGTCCCTCCCTCGCTGTGTGTGTGTCCCCCTCCCTCGCTGTGTGTGTCTCACCATCCCTTGCTGTGTGTGTGTCCCCCTCCCTCACTGTGTGTGTGTGTGTCCCTCCCTCGCTGTGTGTTTGCATGTCCCTCCCTCGCTGTAAGTGTGCGCGTCCCTCTACCTCGCTGGATGTGTATGTGCCCCTCCCTCGCTGTGTGTGTGCCCCCTTCCCTCGCTGAGTGTGTGTGTCCCCCTCCCTCGCTGTGTGTGTGTGTGTGTCCCTCCCTCGCTGTGTGTTTGCGTGTCCCCCTCCCTCGCAGTGAGTGTGCGCGTCCCTCTCCCTCGCTATGTGTGTGTGTCCCTCCCTCGCTGTGATTGTGCCCCCCTCCCTGGCTGTACGTGTGTGTGTCCCCCTCCCTCACTGTGTGTGTGTGTGTCCCCCTCCCTCGCAGTGTGTGTGTGTGTGTCCCCCTCCCTCGCTGCGTGCGTGACCCCTCCCTCGCTGTGTGTACGTGTCCCTCCCTCGAAGTGTCTATGAGTCCTTCCCTCACTGTTTGTGAATGTGTCCCTCCCTCACTATGTGCGTGTCCCCCTCCCTCGCTGTGTGTGTGCGTGTCCCTTCCTGGCTGTATGTGTGTGTGTCCCCCTCCCTTCACTATGTGTGTGCCACCCCTCCCTCGCTGTGTGTGTGTGTGTCCCTCCCTCGCTGTGTGTGCGTGTCCCCCTCCCTCGCTGTGTCTGTGTCCCCCTCCCTCGCTGTGTGTGTGCCCCCCTCCCTCGTTGTGGATGTGTGTGTCCCCCCTCACTCGCTGTGTGTGTGTGTGTGTGTGTCCCTCCCTCGCTGTGTGTGTGCGTGTCCCCCTTCCTCGCTCTGTGTGTGTGTGTTCCCCTCCCTCGCTGTGTGTGCGGGTCCCTCCCTCGCTGTGTGTGTGTGTCCCTCCCTCACTGTGCGCGTGTCACCCTCCCTCGCTATGTGTGTGAGTCCCCCTCCCGCGCTGTGTGTGTGCGTGTCCCTCCCTTGCTGTGTGTGTGCCCCCTTCCCTCGCTGTGTGTGTGTGTCCCCCACCCGCGCTGTGTGTGTGTCCCTCCCGCATTGTGTGTGTGTATGTCCCCCTCCCTCACTGTGTGCGTGTCCCCCTCCCACGCTGTGTGTGTCCCCTCCTCCCTTGCTGTGTGTGTGTCCCTCCCTCATTGTGTGTGTGCCACCCCTCCCTTGCTGTGTGTGCGTTCGCTCCTCCCTCGCTGTGTGTGTGTGTGTCCCTCCCTCGCTGTGTTTGTGGCCTCCCTCCCTCGCTGTGTGTGCGTGTCCCTCCCTCACTGTGCGCTTGTGTGTCCCCTCCCTCGCTGTGTGCGTGTCCCCCTCCCACGCTGTGTGTGTGTCCCCTCCTCCCTTGCTGTGTGTGTGTGTCCTTCCCTCATTGTGTGTGTGCCACCCCTCCCTTGCTGTGTGTGTGTTCGCTCCTCCCTCGCTGTGTGTGTGTGTGTCCCTCCCTCGCTGTGTTTGTGCCTCCCTCCCTCGCTGTGTGTGCGTGTCCCTCCCTCACTGTGCGCTTGTGTGGTCCCTCCCTCACTGTGCGCTTGTGTGTCCCCTCCCTCGCTGTGTGCGTGTCCCCCTCCCACTCTGTGTGTGTGTTCCCTCCTCCCTTGCTGTGTGTGCGTCCCTCCCTCATTGTGTGTGTGCCACCCCTCCCTTGCTGTGTGTGTGTTCGCTCCTCCCTCGCTGTGTGTGTGTGTCTCCCTCCCTCGCTGTGTGTGTGCGTGTGCCCCTCCCTCACTGTTAGTGTGCCCCCCTCCCTCGCTGTGTGTGTGTCCCCCTCCCTCGCTGTGTGCGCGTCTCCGGCACTCGCTGTGAGTGTGTGTGTCCCTCACTCGCTGTGTGTGTGTTTGTCCCCCTTCCTCGCTGTGTGTGTGCGTGTGCGCCTCCCTCGCTGTGAGTGTGCCCCCCTCCCTTGCTGTGTCTGTGTCCCCCTCCCTCGCTGTGTGTGCATCTCCGGCACTCGCTAAGAGTGTGCGTGTCCCTCCCTCGCTGTATGTGTGTTTGTCCCCCTCCCTCACTGTGTGCGTGCCACACCTCCCTCGCTGTGTGTGTTTATCCATCCCACGTTGTGTGCGTGTGTCCTTCCCTCACTGGTTGCGTGTCCCCCTCCCTCGCTGTGTGTGTGCGTGTGCCCCCCACGCTGTGTGTGCGTGTCCCCCCTTGCTGTGTGCGTGTCCCTCCCTCGCTGTGTGTGTGTGTGTCCCTCCCTCGATGTGTGTCTGTGTGCGTGTGTCCCTCCCTCGCTGTGTGCGTTTGTCCCTCCCTCACTGTGTGCTTGTCCCCCTCCCTCGCTGTGTGCGTGTCACCCTCCCTCGCTGTTTGTGTGTCCCCTCCTCCCTTGCTGTATGTGTGTATGTGTGTGCGTGTCCCTCCCTCGCTGTGTGTGTGTGTGTGTCCACCTCGCTCGCTGTGTGTGTGCGTGTCCCTCCCTCGCTGTGTGTGTGTGTGTGTCCCGGCCTCACTGTGTGTGTGCCAACACTCTCTCGCTGTGTGTGTTTGTGTGTCCCCCTCGCTCGCTGTGTGTGTCCCCCTCCCTCAATGTGTGCGTGACCCCTCCCTCGCTGTGTGTGTGCGTGTCCCCCTCCCTCGATATGTATGCGTGTCCCTCCCTCGCTGTGTGTGTTCCTCCCTCACTGTGTGCGTGTGTCCCTCATTCAGTGTGTGTGTGTGTCCCTCCCTCGCTGTGTGCGTTCCTCCCTCACTGTGTGCGTGTGTCCCTCATTCAGTGTGTGTGTGTGTCCCTCCCTCGCTGTGTGTGTGTCCCTCCCTCGCTGTGTGTGTGTCCCTCCTTCACAGTGTGCGTGTGTCCCTCCCTCACTGTGTGCGTGACCGCTCCCTCGCTGTGTGATTGCATGTCCCTCCCTCGCTGTGTGTGCGTGTCCCTCCCTCGCTGTGTGTTTGTCCCCCTCCCTTGATGTGTGTGTGTGTCCCCTCCCTCGCTATGTATGTGTGTCCCCCTCCCTCGCTATGTGTGTGTGTCCCCCTCCCTCGCTGTGTTCGTGACTCCTCCCTCGCTGCGTGTGTGCGTGTCCCTCCCTCGCTGTGTGTGTGTCCCCTCCTTCACTGTGTGATTGTGTGTCCCCCTCCCTCGCTGTGTGTGTGCGTGTCCCTCCCTCGCTGTGTGTGTGTCCCCCTCCTTCGCTGTGTGCGTGTGTCCCTCCCTCACAGTGTGAGTGTGTGTCCCCTCCCTCGCTGTGTGCATGTCCCTCTCCCTCACTGTGTGTGTGTCCCCTCCTCCCTCGCTGTGTGTGTGTCCCTCCCGCATTGTTTGTGTGCATGCCCCCCTCCCTCGCTGTGTGCGTGTACCCCTCCCACGCTGTGTGTGTCCCCTCCTCCCTTGCTGAGTGCGCGTGTCCCTCCCTCGCTGTGTGTGTGCGTATCCGTCCCTCACTGTGTGCATGTGTGTCCCCCTCCCTCACTTTGTGCTTGTCCGCTTCCCTCGCTGTGTGTGCGTGTCCGTCCCTCGCTGTGTGTGTGTGTCCCCCTCCCTCGCTGTATGTGTGTGTGTGTCCCGGCCTCACTGTGTGTGTGCCAACCCTCTCTCGCTGTGTGTGTTTGTGTGTCCCCCTCGCTCGCTGTGCGTGTCCCCCTCCCTCGATGTGTATGCGTGTCCCTCCCTCGCTGTGTGAATTCCTCCCTCACTGTGTGCGTGTGTCCCTCATTCAGTGTGTGTGTGTGTCGCTGTGTGTGTGTCCCTCCCTCGCTGTGTGTGTGTCCCTCCCTCACTGTGTGTGTGTCCCTCCCTCACTCTGTGTGTGTGTCCCACCTTCACAGTGTGCGTGTGTCCCTCCCTCACTGTGTGCGTGACCGCTCCCTCGCTGTGTGATTGCATGTCCCTCCCTCGCTGTGTGTGCGTGTCCCTCCCTCGCTGTGTGTTTGTCCCCCTCCCTTGATGTGTGTGTGTGTCCCCTCCCTCGCTATGTATGTGTGTCCCCCTCCCTCGCTATGTGTGTGTGTCCCCCTCCCTCGCTGTGTTCGTGACTCCTCCCTCGCTGCGTGTGTGCGTGTCCCTCCCTCGCTGTGTGTGTGTCCCCTCCTTCACTGTGTGATTGTGTGTCCCCCTCCCTCGCTGTGTGTGTGCGTGTCCCTCCCTCGCTGTGTGTGTGTCCCCCCTCCCTCGCTGTGTGCGTGTGTCCCTCCCTCACAGTGTGAGTGTGTGTCCCCTCCCTCGCTGTGTGCATGTCCCTCTCCCTCACTGTGTGTGTTTCCCCTCCTCCCTCGCTGTATGTGTGTCCCTCCCGCATTGTTTGTGTGCATGCCCCCCTCCCTCGCTGTGTGTTTGTCCCCCTCCCTCACTGTGTGCGTGCCACACCTCCCTCGCTGTGTGTGTGTGTGTCCATCCCACGTTGTGTGCGTGTGTCCTTCCCTCACTGGTTGCGTGTCCCTCTCCCTCGCTATGTGTGTGTGTGTCCCCCTCCCTCGCTATGTGTGTGTGTCCCCCTCCCTCGTTGTGTGTGCGTCTCCCTCCCTCACTGTGAGTGTGCGTGTCCCTCCCTCGCTGTATGTGTGTGTGTGTCCCTCCCTCGCTGTGTGTGTGTGTGTGTCCCTCCCTCGCTCTGTGTGTGTGTGTCCCTCCCTCGCTTTGTGCGTGTGTCCCTCCCTCACTGTGTGAGTGTGTGACTCCCTCGCTCGCTGTGTGCATGTCCCCCTCCTCGCTGTGTGCTTGTCCCCCTCCCTCGCTGTGTGAGTGTCCCCTCGTGCCTCGCTGTGTGTGTGTGTGTGTGTGTCCCTGCCTCGCTGTGTGTGTCCACATCCCTCGCTGTGTGCGTGACCACTCCCTCGCTGTGTGTGTGCGTGTCCGTCCCTCGCTGTGTGTGTGTCCCTCCCTCGCTGCGTGTGTGTGTCCCCCTCCCTCGATGTGTGTGTGTGTGTCCCCTCCCTCACTGTGTGAGTGTGTGTGTCCCCCTCCCTCGCTGTGTGCATGTCCCCTACCCACGCTGTGTGCGTGTCCCCCTCCCTCGTTGTGTGTGTGTTCCCTCCTCTCTCGCTGTGTGTGTGTGTGTGTGTCCCTCCCTCGCTGTGTTTATGTGTACCCCTCCCTCACTGTGTGCGTGTCCACCTCCCTCGCTGTGTGTGTGCGTGTCCCTCCCTCGCTGTATGTGTGTGTGCCCCTCACCCTCATTGTGTGTGTGCCACCCCTCCATCGCTGTGTGTGTGTCTCCCTCCCTCGCTGTCTATGTGCGTGTCCTCTTCCCTCGCTGTGTGTGCGTGTCCCTCCATCGCTGTGTGTGTGTGTGTGTCCTTCCCTTGCTGTGCGTGTCCACCTCCCTTGCTGTGTGTGTGACCCCTGCCTCACTGTGTGTGTGTGTGTGTGTGTGTGTGTGTGTGTGTGTGTGTGTGTGTCCCTGCCTCGCTGTGTGTGTCCACCTCCCTTGCTGTGTGCGTGACCCCTCCCTCGCTGTGTGTGTGCATGTCCCTCCCTCGCTGTGTGTGTCCCCCCTCCCTCTCTGTGTGTGCGTGTCCCGCCCTCGCAGTGTTTCCGCGTGTGCACTTCGCTCACTCTGTGTCTGTGCGTGTCCACCACGCTCGTGTGTCCCTCCCTCGCTGTGTGCGTGTGTCCCACCCTCGCTGTGTGTGCGTGTCCCTCCCTTGCTGTGTGTGCGTGTCCCTCCCTCGCTCTGTGTGTGTGTGTCCTTCCCTCGCTGTGTGTGTGTCCCCTCCCTCGCTATATGTATGTGTCCACGTCCATCGCTGCGTGCGTGTGTCCCTCCCTCACTGTGTGTGTGTCCCTCCCTCACTGTGTGAGTGACCCCTCCCTCACTGTGTGTGTGCGTGCCCCCTTCCCTCGCTGTGAGTGCGTGTCCCTCCCTCGCTGTGTGTGTGTGTGTGTACACCTCGCTCGCTGTGTGTGTGCGTGTCCCTCGCTCGCTATGTGTGTGTGTCCCCCTCCCTCGCTGTGTGCGTGTGTCCCTCCCTCAGTGTGTGCGTGTGTACCTCCCTCGCTGTGTGTGTGTACCCCTCCAACACTGTGTGCTTGTCCCCATCCCTCGCTGTGTGTGTGCGTGTCCCCCTCGCTCGCTGTGTGTGTCCCCCTCCCTCTCTGTGTGCGTGACCCCTCCCTCGCTGTGTGTCTGTGTGTGTGTCCCTCCCTCGCTGTGTGTGTTTGTCCCCCTCCCTCGCTGTGTGTGTGTCCCACACTCACTGTGTGAGTGTGTGTCCGCCTCCCTCACTGTGTGCGTGTGTACCTCCCTCGCTGTGTGCGTGTACCCCTCCATCACTGTGTGCTTGTCCCCTTCCCTCCCTGTGTGTGTGCGTGTCTCCCTCGCTCGCTGTGTGTGTGTGTGCCCCTCCCTCGCTGTATGTGTGTGTCCCCCTCCCCCGCTGTGTGTCAGTGTCCCTCCCTCGCTGTGTGTGTGCGTGTCCCCCTCGCTGGCTGTGTGTGTGTGTCCCTCCCTCACTGTGTGAGTGTGTGTCCGCCTCCCTCGCTGTGTGCGTGTGTACCTCCCTCGCTGTGTGCGTGTACCCCTCCATCACTGTGTGCTTGTCCCCAACCCTCGCTGTGTGTGTGCATGTCCCCCTCGCTCGCTGTGTGTGTGTCCCCCTCCCTCGCTGTGTGTGCATGTCCCTCCTTCACTGTGTGTGTGTGTCCCCCTTACTCGCTGTGTGCGTGTGTCCCTCCCTCACTGTGTGCGTGTGTACCTCCCTCGTTGTGTGTGTGTCCCCTCGTCCCTCGCTTTGTGTGTGTGTGTGTCTCTCCCTCGCTGCGTGTGTGTCCCCCTCCCTCGCTGTATGCGTGTCCACCTCACTTGCTGTGTGTGTGCGTGTCCCTCCCTCGCTGTATGTGTGTGTGCCCCTCACCCTCATTGTGTGTGTGCCCCTCACCCTCATTGTGTGTGTGCCACCCCTCCCTCGCTGTGTGTGTGTCCCCCTCCCTCGCTGTCTGTGTGCCCCTCCCTCGCTGTGTGCGTGTCCCCCTCCCTCACTGTGTGCGTGACCCCTCCCTCGCTGTGTGTGTGTATGTGTGTCCCTCCCTCGCTGTGTGTGTTTGTCCCCTTCCCTCGCTGTGTGTGTGTGTCCCTCCCTCACTGTGTGAGTGTGTGTCCGCCTCCCTCGCTGTGTGTGTGTACCCCTCCATCACTGTGTGCTTGTCCCCATTCCTCGCTGTGTGTGTGCGTGTCCCCCTCGTTCGCTGTGTGTGTGTCCCCCTCCCTCTCTGTGTGCGTGACCTCTCCCTCACTGTGTGTGTGCGTGCCCCCTTCCCTCGCTGTGAGTGCGTGTCCCTCCCTCGCTGTGTGTGTGTGTGTACACCTCGCTCGCTGTGTGTGTGCGTGTCCCTCGCTCGCTATGTGTGTGTGTCCCCCTCCCTCGCTGTGTGCGTGTGTCCCTCCCTCACTGCGTGCGTGTGTACCTCCCTCGCTGTGTGTGTGTACCCCTCCATCACTGTGTGCTTGTCCCCATCCCTCGCTCTGTGTGTGCGTGTCCCCCTCGCTCGCTGTGTGTGTGTCCCCCTCCCTCTCTGTGTGCGTGACCCCTTCCTCGCTGTGTGTGTGTGTGTGTGTGTGTGTGTGTCCCTCCCTCGCTGTGTGTGTTTGTCCCCCTCCCTCGCTGTGTGTGTGTGTCCCACCCTCACTGTGTGAGTGCGTGTCCGCCTCCCTCGCTGTGTGCGTGTGTCCCTCCCTCACTGTGTGCGTGTGTACCTCCCTCGCTGTGTGCGTGTACCCCTCCATCACTGTGTGCTTGTCCCCATCCCTCCCTGTGTGTGTGCGTGTCTCCCTCGCTCGCTGTGTGTGTGTCCCCCTCACTCGCTGTATGTGTGTGTCACCCTCCCTCGCTGTGTGTCAGTGTCCCTCCCTCACTGTGTGTGTGCGTGTCCCCCTCGCTCGCTGTGTGTGTGTGTCCCTCCCTCACTGTGTGAGTGTGTGTCCGCCTCCCTCACTGTGTGCGTGTGTCCCTCCCTCACTGTGTGCGTGTGTACCTCCCTCGCAGTGTGCGTGTACCCCTCCATCACTGTGTGCTTGTCCCCATCCCTCACTGTGTGTGTGCGTGTCCCCCTCGCTCGCTGTGTGTGTGTGTCCCTCCCTCACTGTGTGAGTGTGTGTCCGCCTCCCTCGCTGTGTGCGTGTGTCCCTCCCTCACTGTGTGCGTGTGTACCTCCCTCGCAGTATGCGTGTACCCCTCCATCACTGTGTGCTTGTCCCCATCCCTCGCTGTGTGTGTGCATGTCCCCCTCGCTCGCTGTGTGTGTGTCCCCCTCCCTCGCTGTGTGTGCGTGTCCCTCCTTCACTGTGTGTGTGTGTCCCCCTTCCTCGCTGTGTGCGTGTGTCCCTCCCTCACTGTGTGCGTGTGTACCTCCCTCGTTGTGTGTGTGTCCCCTCGTCCCTCGCTTTGTGTGTGTGTATGTGTCTGTCCCTCGCTGCGTGTTTGTCCCCCTCCCTCGCTGTGTGCGTGTCCACCTCACTCGCTGTGTGTGTGCGTGTCCCTCCCTCGCTGTATGTGTGTGTGCCCCTCACCCTCATTGTGTGTGTGCCACCCCTCCCTCGCTGTGTGTGTGTCCCCCTCCCTCGCTGTCTGTGTGCCCCTCCCTCGCTGTGTGCGTGTCCCCCTCCCTCATTGTGTGTGTGTCCCCTCCCTCACTGTGTGCGTGACCCCTCCCTCGCTGTGTGTGTGTGTACCCCTCCATCACTGTGTGCTTGTCCCCATTCCTCGCTGTGTGTGTGCGTGTCCCCCTCGTTCGCTGTGTGTGTGTCCCCCTCCCTCTCTGTGTGCGTGACCTCTCCCTCGCTGTGTGGGTGTGTGTGTGTCCCTCCCTCGCTGTGTGTGTTTGTCCACCTCCCTCGCTGTGTGTGTGTGTCCCTCCCTCACTGTGTGAGTGTGTGTCCGCCTCCCTCGCTGTGTGCGTGTGTCCCTCCCTCACTGTGTGCGTGTGTACCTCCCTCGCAGTGTGCGTGTACCCCTCTATCACTGTGTGCTTGTCCCCATCCCTCGCTGTGTGTGTGCGTGTCCCCCTCGCTCGCTGTGTGTGTGTGTCCCTCCCTGTCTGTGTGCGTGACCCCTCCCTCGCTGTGTGTGCGTGTGTGTGTCCCTCCCTCGCTGTGTGTGCTTGTCCCCCTTCCTCGCTGTGTGTGTGTGTCCCTCCCTCACTGTGTGAGTGTGTGTCCGCCTCCCTCGCTGTGTACGTGTGTCCCTCCCTCACTGTGTGCGTGTGTACCTCCCTCGCTGTGTGCGTGTACCCCTCCATCACTGTGTGCTTGTCCCCATCTCTCGCTGTGTGTGTGCATGTCCCCCTCGCTCGCTGTGTGTATGTCCCCCTCCCTCGCTGTGTGAGCGTGTCCCTCCTTCACTGTGTGCGTGTGTGTCCCCCTTCCTCGCTGTGTGCGTGTGTCCCTCCCTAACTGTGTGCGTGTGTACCTCCCTCGTTGTGTGTGTGTCCCCTCGTCCCTCGCTGTGTGTGTGTGTGTCTCTCCCTCGCTGCATGTGTGTCCCCCTCCCTCGCTGTGTGCGTGTCCACCTCACTTGCTGTGTGTGTGCGTGTCCCTCCCTTGCTGTGTGCGTGTCCACCTCACTTTCTGTGTGTGTGCGTGTCCCTCCCTCGCTGTATGTGTGTGTGCCCCTCACCCTCATTGTGTGTGTGCCACCCCTCCCTCGCTGTGTGTGTGTCCCCCTCCCACGCTGTCTGTGTGCCCCTCCCTCGCTGTGTGCGTGTCCCCCTCCCTCGTTGTGTGCGTGTCCCCTTCCCTCGCTGTGTGTGCGTGTCCCTTCCTCGCTGAGAGTGTGTGTGTGTCCTTCCCTCACTGTGTGTGTGTGTCCCCTCCCTCGCTATGTGTATGGGTCCCCGTCCAACGCTGTGTGCGTGTGTCCCTCCCTCACTGTGTGAGTGACCCCCTCCCTTCCCTCCCTCTGTGTGCATGTCCCTCCCTCGCTCTGTGTGTATGTCCCTCCCTCTCTCTGTGTGTGTGTCCCCCTCCCTCGCTGTGTGTGTGCGTATACACCTCGCTCGCTGTGTGTGTGCGTGTCCCTCCCTCGCTATGTGTGTGTATCCCCCTCCATCGCTATGTATGTGTGTCCCCCTCCCTCGCTGTGTGCGTGTGTCCCTCCCTCACTGTGTGCGTGTGTACCTCCCTCGCTGTGTTCGTGTACCCCTCCAACACTGTGTGCTTGTCCCCATCCCTCGCTGTGTGTGCGTGTCCCCCTCGCTCGCTGTGTGTGTGTCCCCCTCCCTCGCTGTATGTGTGTGTCCCCCTCCCTCGCTGTGTGTACGTGTCCCTCACACGCTGTATGTGTGTTTGTCCCCCTCCCTCACTGTGTGTGTGCCACCTCTCCCTCGCTGTGTGTGTCCCCCTCCCTCGCTGTGTGTGTCCCCCTCCCTCGATGTGTGTGTGTGTACCCCTCCCTCGATATGTGTGTGTGTCCCCTCCCACGCTATGTGTGTGTGTCCCCCTCCCTCGCTGTGTGTGTTTCCCCCTCCCTCGCTATGTGTGTGTTTCCCCCTCCCTCGATGTGCGTGTGTGTCCCTCGCTCACTGTGTGAATGTGTGGCCCGGCACTTGCTTTGTGTGTGTCCCCCTCCCACGCTGTATGTGTGTCTGTCCCCCTACCTCACTGTGTGTGAGCCACCCCTCCCTCACTGTGTGTGTGTGTGTCCCACTCCCTCGCTGTGTGTGTCCCCCTCCCTCGATGTGTGCGTCCCCCTCTCTCGCCGTGTGTGCGTGTACCCCATCCTCGCTGTGTGTGTGCGGGTCCCTCCCTCGCTGTGTGTGTGACCCATCCCTCGCTGTATGTGCGTGTCCCTCCCTCGCTATGTGTGTGTGGCCCCCTCCCTTGCTGTGTGTGTGTGTGTCCCTCCCTCACCGTGCGCGTGTCCCCCTCCCTCGCTGTGTGTGTGTCCCGCTCCCGCGCTGTGCGTGTGCGTGTCCATCCCTCGCTGTGTGTGTGCCCCCTTCCCTCGCTGTGTGTGTGTCCCCCTCCCTCGCTGTGTGTGTGTGTGTCCCTCCCTCGCTGTGTGTGTGCGCGTCCCTCTCCCTCGCTGTGTGTGTGACCCTCCCTCACTGTGTGTGTCTCACCATCCCTTGCTGTGTGTGTGTCCCCCTCCCTCGCTGTGTGTGTGTGTGTCCCTCCCTCGCTGTGTGTTTGCGTGTCCCTCCCTCGCTGTGAGTATGCACGTCCCTCTCCCTCGCTGGATGTGTATGTGTCCCTCCCTCGCTGTGTGTGTGCCCCTTCCCTCTCTGTGTGTGTGTCCCCCTCCCTCGCTGTGTGTGTGTCCCTCCCTCGCTGTGTGTTTGCGTGTCCCCCTCCCTCGCTGTGAGTGTGCGCGTCCCTCTCCCTCGCTATGTGTGTGTCCCTCCCTCGCTGTGATTGTGCCCCCCTCCCTGGCTGTACGTGTGTGTGTCCCCCTCCCTCACTGTGTGTGTGTGTGTCCCCCTCCCTCGCTGTGTGTGTGTGTGTCCCCCTCCCTCGCTGCGTGCGTGACCCCTCCCTCGCTGTGTGTGCGTGTCCCTCCCTCGCTGTGTCTATGAGTCCTTCCCTCACTGTTTGTGAATGTGTCCCTCCCTCACTATGTGCGTGTCCCCCTCCCTCGCTGTGTGTGTGAGCCCTCCCTCGCTGTTTTTGTGCGTGTCCCTTCCTGGCTGTATGTGTGTGTGTCCCCCTCCCTTCACTATGTGTGTGCCACCCCTCCCTCGCTGTGTGTGCGTGTGTCCCTCCCTCGCTGTGTGTGCGTGTCCCTCCCTCGCTGTGTCTGTGTCCCCCTCCCTCGCTGTGTGTGTGCCCCCCTCCCTCGCTGTGGGTGTGTCCCCGTCCCTCGCTGTGTGTGCGTGTGTGTGTATGTGTGTCCCTCTCTCGCTGTGTGTGCGCGTACCCCATCCTCGCTGTGTGTGTGCGTGTCCCTCCCTCGCTGTGTGTGTGCGTGTCCCCCTTCCTCGCTCTGTGTGTGCGTGTTCCCCTCCCTCGCTGGGTGTGCGGGTCCCTCCCTCACTGTGCGCGTGTCTCCCTCCCTCGCTATGTGTGTGAGTCCCCCTCCCGCGCTGTGTGTGTGCGTGTCCCTCCCTCGCTGTGTGTGTGCCCTCTTCCCTCGCTGTGTGTGTGTGTCCTCCACCCGCGCTGTGTGTTTGTGTCCCTCCCGCATTGTGTGTGATTATGTCCCCTTCCCTCGCTGTGTGCGTGTCCCCCTCCCACGCTGTGTGTTTGTCCCCTCCTCCATTGCTGTGTGTGTGTGTCCCTCCCTCATTGTGTGTGTGCCACCCCTCCCTTGCTGTGTGTGTGTTCGCTCCTCCCTCGCTGTGTGTGTGTGTGTCCCTCCCTCGCTGTGTTTGTGCCCCCCTCCCTCGCTGTGTGTGCGTGCCCCTCCCTCGCTGTGTGTGTGCGTGTCCCTCCCTCACTGTGCGTTTGTGTGTCCCCTCCCTCACTGTGTGCGTGTCCCCCTCCCACGCTGTGTGTGTGTCCCCTCCTCCCTTGCTGTGTGTGTGTGTCCCTCCCTCATTGTGTGTGTGCCACCCCTCCCTTGCTGTGTGTGTGTTCTCTCCTCCCTCGCTGTGTGTGTGTGTCCCTCCCTCGCTGTGTTTGTGACCCCCTCCCTCGCTGTGTGTGCGTGCCCCTCCCTCACTGTGTGTGCGCGTGTCCCTCCCTCACTGTGCGCTTGTGTGTCCCCTCCCTCGCTGTGTGCGTGTCCCCCTCCCACGCTGTGTGTGTGTCCCCTCCTCCCTTGCTCTGTGTGTGTGTCCCTCCCTCATTGTGTGTGTGCCACCCCTTCCTTGCTGTGTGTGTGTTCGCTCCTCCCTCGCTGTGTGTGTATGTCCCTCCCTCGCTGTGTGTGTGCGTGTGCCCCTCCCTCGCTGTGAGTGTGCCCCCCCTCCCTCGCTGTGTGTGTGTCCCCCTCCCTCGCTGTGTGTGTGTCTCCGGCACTCGCTGTGTGTGTGCGTGTCCCTCCCTCGCTGTGTGTGTGCCCTCTTCCCTCGCTGTGTGTGTGTGTCCTCCACCCGCGCTGTGTGTGTGTGTCCCTCCCGCATTGTGTGTGTGTATGTCCCCTTCCCTCGCTGTGTGCGTGTCCCCCTCCCACGCTGTGTGTTTGTCCCCTCCTCCATTGCTGTGTGTGTGTCCCTCCCTCATTGTGTGTGTGCCACCCCTCCCTTGCTTTGTGTGTGTTCGCTCCTCCCTCGCTGTGTGTGTGTGTGTCCCTCCCTCGCTGTGTTTGTGCCCCCCTCCCTCGCTGTGTGTGCGTGCCCCTCCCTCGCTGTGTGTGTGCGTGTCCCTCCCTCACTGTGCGTTTGTGTGTCCCCTCCCTCACTGTGTGCGTGTCCCCCTCCCACGCTGTGTGTGTGTCCCCTCCTCCCTTGCTGTGTGTGTGTCCCTCCCTCATTGTGTGTGTGCCACCCCTCCCTTGCTGTGTGTGTGTTCTCTCCTCCCTCGCTGTGTGTGTGTGTCCCTCCCTCGCTGTGTTTGTGACCCCCTCCCACGCTGTGTGTGCGTGTCCCTCCCTCACTGTGTGTGCGCGTGTCCCTCCCTCACTGTGCGCTTGTGTGTCCCCTCCCTCGCTGTGTGCGTGTCCCCTCCTCCCTTGCTGTGTGTGTGTGTCCCTCCCTCATTGTGTGTGTGCCACCCCTTCCTTGCTGTGTGTGTGTTCGCTCCTCCCACGCTGTGTGCGTGTGCCCCTCCCTCGCTGTGAGTGTGCCCCCCTCCCTCGCTGTGTGTGTGTCCCCCTCCCTCGCTGTGTGTGTGTCTCCGGCACTCGCTGTGTGTGTGTGTCCCTCCCTCGCTGTGTATGTTTTTGTCCCCCTCCCTCGCTGTGTGCGTGCGTGTGCCCCTCCCTCGCTGTGAGTGTGCCCCCCTCCCTCGCTGTGTGTGTGTCCCCCTCCCTCGCTGTGTGTGCGTCTCCGGCCCTCGCTGTGAGTGTGCGTGTCCCTCCCTCGCTGTATGTGTGTTTGTCCCCCTCCCTCACTGTGTGCGTGTGTACCTCCCTCGCTGTGTTCGTGTACCCCTCCAACACTGTGTGCTTGTCCCCATCCCTCGCTGTGTGTGCGTGTCCCCCTCGCTCGCTGTGTGTGTGTCCCCCTCCCTCGCTGTATGTGTGTGTCCCCCTCCCTCACTGTGTGTGTGTGTGTCCCTCCCTCGCTGTGTGTACGTGTCCCTCACACGCTGTATGTGTGTTTGTCCCCCTCCCTCACTGTGTGTGTGCCACCTCTCCCTCGCTGTGTGTGTCCCCCTCCCTCGCTGTGTGTGTCCCCTCCCTCGATGTGTGTGTGTGTACCCCTCCCTCGATATGTGTGTGTGTCCCCTCCCACGCTATGTGTGTGTGTCCCCCTCCCTCGCTGTGTGTGTTTCCCTCCCTCGCTATGTGTGTGTTTCCCCCTCCCTCGATGTGCGTGTGTGTCCCTCGCTCACTGTGTGAATGTGTGGCCCGGCACTTGCTTTGTGTGTGTCCCCCTCCCTCGCTGTATGTGTGTCTGTCCCCCTACCTCACTGTGTGTGAGCCACCCCTCCCTCACTGTGTGTGTGTGTGTCCCACTCCCTCGCTGTGTGTGTCCCCCTCCCTCGATGTGTGCGTCCCCCTCTCTCGCCGTGTGTGCGTGTACCCCATCCTCGCTGTGTGTGTGCGGGTCCCTCCCTCGCTGTGTGTGTGACCCATCCCTCGCTGTATGTGCGTGTCCCTCCCTCGCTATGTGTGTGTGGCCCCCTCCCTTGCTGTGTGTGTGTGTGTCCCTCCCTCACCGTGCGCGTGTCCCCCTCCCTCGCTGTGTGTGTGTCCCGCTCCCGCGCTGTGCGTGTGCGTGTCCATCCCTCGCTGTGTGTGTGCCCCCTTCCCTCGCTGTGTGTGTGTCCCCTCCCTCGCTGTGTGTGTGTGTGTCCCTCCCTCGCTGTGTGTGTGCGCGTCCCTCTCCCTCGCTGTGTGTGTGACCCTCCCTCACTGTGTGTGTCTCACCATCCCTTGCTGTGTGTGTGTCCCCCTCCCTCGCTGTGTGTGTGTGTGTCCCTCCCTCGCTGTGTGTTTGCGTGTCCCTCCCTCGCTGTGAGTATGCGCGTCCCTCTCCCTCGCTGAATGTGTATGTGTCCCTCCCTCGCTGTGTGTGTGCCCCTTCCCTCTCTGTGTGTGTGTCCCCCTCCCTCGCTGTGTGTGTGTCCCTCCCTCGCTGTGTGTGTGCGTGTCCCCCTCCCTCGCTGTGAGTGTGCGCGTCCCTCTCCCTCGCTATGTGTGTGTCCCTCCCTCGCTGTGATTGTGCCCCCCTCCCTGGCTGTACGTGTGTGTGTCCCCCTCCCTCACTGTGTGTGTGTGTGTCCCCCTCCCTCGCTGTGTGTGTGTGTGTCCCCCTCCCTCGCTGCGTGCGTGACCCCTCCCTCGCTGTGTGTGCGTGTCCCTCCCTCGCTGTGTCTATGAGTCCTTCCCTCACTGTTTGTGAATGTGTCCCTCCCTCACTATGTGCGTGTCCCCCTCCCTCGCTGTGTGTGTGAGCCCTCCCTCGCTGTTTTTGTGCGTGTCCCTTCCTGGCTGTATGTGTGTGTGTCCCCCTCCCTTCACTATGTGTGTGCCACCCCTCCCTCGCTGTGTGTGCGTGTGTCCCTCCCTCGCTGTGTGTGCGTGTCCCTCCCTCGCTGTGTCTGTGTCCCCCTCCCTCGCTGTGTGTGTGCCCCCCTCCCTCGCTGTGGGTGTGTCCCCGTCCCTCGCTGTGTGTGCGTGTGTGTGTATGTGTGTCCCTCTCTCGCTGTGTGTGCGCGTACCCCATCCTCGCTGTGTGTGTGCGTGTCCCTCCCTCGCTGTGTGTGTGCGTGTCCCCCTTCCTCGCTCTGTGTGTGCGTGTTCCCCTCCCTCGCTGTGTGTGCGGGTCCCTCCCTCACTGTGCGCGTGTCTCCCTCCCTCGCTATGTGTGTGAGTCCCCCTCCCGCGCTGTGTGTGTGCGTGTCCCTCCCTCGCTGTGTGTTTGCGTGTCCCTCCCTCGCTGTGAGTATGCGCGTCCCTCTCCCTCGCTGGATGTGTATGTGTCCCTCCCTCGCTGTGTGTGTGCCCCTTCCCTCTCTGTGTGTGTGTCCCCCTCCCTCGCTGTGTGTGTGTCCCTCCCTCGCTGTGTGTTTGCGTGTCCCCCTCCCTCGCTGTGAGTGTGCGCGTCCCTCTCCCTCGCTATGTGTGTGTCCCTCCCTCGCTGTGATTGTGCCCCCCTCCCTGGCTGTACGTGTGTGTGTCCCCCTCCCTCACTGTGTGTGTGTGTGTCCCCCTCCCTCGCTGTGTGTGTGTGTGTCCCCCTCCCTCGCTGCGTGCGTGACCCCTCCCTCGCTGTGTGTGCGTGTCCCTCCCTCGCTGTGTCTATGAGTCCTTCCCTCACTGTTTGTGAATGTGTCCCTCCCTCACTATGTGCGTGTCCCCCTCCCTCGCTGTGTGTGTGAGCCCTCCCTCGCTGTTTTTGTGCGTGTCCCTTCCTGGCTGTATGTGTGTGTGTCCCCCTCCCTTCACTATGTGTGTGCCACCCCTCCCTCGCTGTGTGTGCGTGTGTCCCTCCCTCGCTGTGTGTGCGTGTCCCTCCCTCGCTGTGTCTGTGTCCCCCTCCCTCGCTGTGTGTGTGCCCCCCTCCCTCGCTGTGGGTGTGTCCCCGTCCCTCGCTGTGTGTGCGTGTGTGTGTATGTGTGTCCCTCTCTCGCTGTGTGTGCGCGTACCCCATCCTCGCTGTGTGTGTGCGTGTCCCTCCCTCGCTGTGTGTGTGCGTGTCCCCCTTCCTCGCTCTGTGTGTGCGTGTTCCCCTCCCTCGCTGTGTGTGCGGGTCCCTCCCTCACTGTGCGCGTGTCTCCCTCCCTCGCTATGTGTGTGAGTCCCCCTCCCGCGCTGTGTGTGTGCGTGTCCCTCCCTCGCTGTGTGTGTGCCCTCTTCCCTCGCTGTGTGTGTGTGTCCTCCACCCGCGCTGTGTGTTTGTGTCCCTCCCGCATTGTGTGTGTGTATGTCCCCTTCCTTCGCTGTGTGCGTGTCCCCCTCCCACGCTGTGTGTTTGTCCCCTCCTCCATTGCTGTGTGTGTGTGTCCCTCCCTCATTGTGTGTGTGCCACCCCTCCCTTGCTGTGTGTGTGTTCGCTCCTCCCTCGCTGTGTGTGTGTGTGTCCCTCCCTCGCTGTGTTTGTGACCCCCTCCCTCGCTGTGTGTGCGTGTCCCTCCCTCACTGTGTGTGCGCGTGTCCCTCCCTCACTGTGCGCTTGTGTGTCCCCTCCCTCGCTGTGTGCGTGTCCCCTCCCACGCTGTGTGTGTGTCCCCTCCTCCCTTGCTGTGTGTGTGTGTCCCTCCCTCATTGTGTGTGTGCCACCCCTTCCTTGCTGTGTGTGTGTTCGCTCCTCCCTCGCTGTGTGTGTGTGTCCCTCCCTCGCTGTGTGTGTGCGTGTGCCCCTCCCTCGCTGTGAGTGTGCCCCCCTCCCTCGCTGTGTGTGTGTCCCCCTCCCTCGCTGTGTGTGTGTCTCCGGCACTCGCTGTGTGTGTGCGTGTCCCTCCCTCGCTGTGTGTGTGCCCTCTTCCCTCGCTGTGTGTGTGTGTCCTCCACCCGCGCTGTGTGTGTGTGTCCCTCCCGCATTGTGTGTGTGTATGTCCCCTTCCCTCGCTGTGTGCGTGTCCCCCTCCCACGCTGTGTGTTTGTCCCCCTCCCTCGCTGTGTGTGCGTCTCCGGCCCTCGCTGTGAGTGTGTGTGTCCCTCCCTCGCTGTGTATGTTTTTGTCCCCCTCCCTCGCTGTGTGCGTGCGTGTGCCCCTCCCTCGCTGTGAGTGTGCCCCCCTCCCTCGCTGTGTGTGTGTCCCCCTCCCTCGCTGTGTGTGCGTCTCCGGCCCTCGCTGTGAGTGTGCGTGTCCCTCCCTCGCTGTATGTGTGTTTGTCCCCCTCCCTCACTGTGTGCGTGTCACACCTCCCTCGCTGTGTGTGTGTGTGTCGCTCCCTCGTTGTGTGCATGTGTCCTTCCCTCACTGGTTGCGTGTCCCCCTCCCTCGCTGTGTGTGCGTGTCCCCTCTCGCTGTGTGCGTGTGTCCCTCCCTCGCTGTGTGTGTGTGTCCCTCCCTCGATGTGTGTCTGTGTGTGTGTGTCCCTCCCTCGCTGTGTGCGTGTCCCTCCCTCACTGTGTGCTTGTCCCCCTCCCTCGCTGTGTGCGTGTCCCCCTCCCTCGCTGTTTGTTTGTCTCCTCCTCCCTTGCTGTATGTGTGTGTGTGTGTCCCTCCTTCGCTGTGTGTGTGTGTGTCCACCTCGCTCGCTGTGTGTGTGGGTGTCCCTCCCTCGCTGTATGTGTGTGTGTGTCCCGGCCTCACTGTGTGTGTGCCAACCCTCTCTCGCTGTGTGTGTTTGTGTGTCCCCCTCGCTCGCTGTGTGAGTCCCGCTCCCTCGATGTGTGCGCGACCCCTCCCTCGCTGTGTGTGTTCCTCCCTCACTGTGTGCGTGTGTCCCTCATTCACTGTGTGCGTGTGTCCCTCCCTCGCTGTGTGTGTGTCCCTCCGTCACAGTGTGCGTGTGTCCCTCCCTCACTGTGTGTGTGTCCCTCCTTCACAGTGTGCGTGTGTCCCTCCCTCACTCTGTGCGTGACCGCTCCCTCGCTGTGTGATTGCATGTCCCTCCCTCGCTGTGTGTGCGTGCCTCCCTCCCACGCTGTGTGTGTGTCCCCTCCTCCATTGCTGTGTGTGTGTATCCCTCCCTCATTGTGTGTGTGCCACCCCTCCCTTGCTGTGTGTGTGTTCGCTCCTCCCTCGCTGTGTGTGTGTGTGTCCCTCCCTCGCTGTGTTTGTGCCCCCCCTCCCTCGCTGTGAGTGCGTGTCCCTCCCTCGCTGTGTGTGTGCGTGTCCCTCCCTCACTGTGCGTTTGTGTGTCCCCTCCCTCACTGTGTGCGTGTCCCCCTCCCACGCTGTGTGTGTGTCCCCTCCTCCCTTGCTGTGTGTGTGTGTCCCTCCCTCATTGTGTGTGTGCCACCCCTCCCTTGCTGTGTGTGTGTTCTCTCCTCCCTCGCTGTGTGTGTGTGTGTCCCTCCCTCGCTGTGTTTGTGCCCCCCTCCCTCGCTGTGTGTGCGTGTCCCTCCCTCACTGTGTGTGCGCGTGTCCCTCCCTCACTGTGTGCTTGTGTGTCCCCTCCCTCGCTGTGTGCGTGTCCCCCTCCCACGCTGTGTGTGTCCCCTCCTCCCTTGCTCTGTGTGTGTGTCCCTCCCTCGTTGTGTGTGTGCCACCCCTTCCTTGCTGTGTGTGTGTTCGCTCCTCCCTCGCTGTGTGTGTGTGTCCCTCCCTCGCTGTGTGTGTGCGTGTGCCCCTCCCTCGCTGTGTGTGTGCCCCCCTCCCTCGCTGTGTGTGTGTCCCCCTCCCTCGCTGTGTGTGTGTCTCCGGCACTCGCTGTGAGTGTGTGTGTCCCTCCCTCGCTGTATATGTTTTTGTCCCCCTCCCTCGCTGTGTGCGTGCGTGTGCCCCTCCCTCGCTGTGTGTGTGCCCCCCTCCCTCGCTGTGTGTGTGTCCCCCTCCCTCGCTGTGTGTGCGTCTCCGGCCCTCGCTGTGAGTGTGCGTGTCCCTCCCTCGCTGTATGTGTGTTTGTCCCCCTCCCTCACTGTGTGCGTGCCACACCTCCCTCGCTGTGTGTGTGTGCGTCCCTCCCTCGTTGTGTGCGTGTGTCCTTCCCTCACTGGTTGCGTGTCCCCCTCCCTCGCTTTGTGTGCGTGTCCCCTCTCGCTGTGTGCGTGTGTCCCTCCCTCGCTGTGTGTGTGTGTCCCTCCCTCGATGTGTGTCTGTGTGTGTGTGTCCCTCCCTCGCTGTGTGCGTGTGTCCCTCCCTCACTGTGTGCTTGTCCCCCTCCCTCGCTGTGTGCGTGTCCCCCTCCCTCGCTGTTTGTTTGTCCCCTCCTCCCTTGCTGTATGTGTGTGTGTGTGTGTCCCTCCTTCGCTGTGTGTTTGTGTGTCCACCTCGCTCGCTGTGTGTGTGCGTGTCCCTCCCTCGCTGTATGTGTGTGTGTGTCCCAGCCTCACTGTGTGTGTGCCAACCCTCTCTCGCTGTGTGTGTTTGTGTGTCCCCCTCGCTCGCTGTGTGAGTCCCGCTCCCTCGATATGTGCGTGACCCCTCCCTCGCTATGTGTGTTCCTCCCTCACTGTGTGCGTGTGTCCCTCATTCACTGTGTGCGTGTGTCCCTCCCTCGCTGTGTGTGTGTCCCTCCGTCACAGTGTGCGTGTGTCCCTCCCTCACTGTGTGTGTGTCCCTCCTTCACAGTGTGCGTGTGTCCCTCCCTCACTGTGTGCGTGACCGCTCCCTCGCTGTGTGTGCGTGTCCCTCCCTCGCTGTGTGTTTGTCCCCCTCCCTCGCTGTGTGTGTGTGTCCCCGCCTTCACTGTGTGAGTGTGTGTCCCCCTCCCTCACTGTGTGTGTGCGTGTCCCTCCCTCGCTGTGTGTGTGGCCCCCTCCCTCGCTGTGTGCGTGTGTCCCTCCCTCACAGTGTGAGTGTGTGTCCCCTCCCTCGCTGTGTGCATGTCCCTCTCCCTCACTGTGTGTGTGTCCCCTCCTCCCTCGCTGTGTGTGTGTCCCTCCCGCATTGTTTGTGTGCATGTACCGCTCCCACGCTGTGTGTGTGTCCCCTCCTCCCTTGCTGTGTGCGTGTGTCCCTCCCTCGCTGTGTGTGTGCGTCTCCCCCTCCCTAGCTGTGTGTGTGCGTGTGCCCCTCCGGCGCTGTGAGTGTGCCCTCCCTCCCCCGCTGTGTGTGTGTCACCCTCCCTCGTTGTGTGTGCGTCTCCCTCCCTCGCTGTGAGTGTGCGTGTCCCTCCCTCGCTGTGTGCTTGACCCCTCCCTCGCTGTGTATGTGTGTGTCCCTCCCTCGTTGTGTGTGTGTGTGTGTGTCCCTCCCTCGCTGTGTGTGTGTGTACACCTCGCTCGCTGTGTGTGTGCGTGTCCCTCCCTCGCTATGTGTGTGTGTCCCCCTCCCACGCTATGTATGTGTGTCCCCCTCCCTCGCTGTGTGCGTGTGTCCCTCCCTCACTGTGTGCGTGTGTACCTCCCTCACTGTGTGCGTGTCCCCATCCCTCGCTCTGTGTGTGCGTGGCCCCTCCCTCACTGTGTGTGTGTGTCCCCCTCCCTCGCTGTGTGTGCGTGTCCCTCCTTCACTGTGTGTGTGCGTGTCCCCCTCTCTCGCTATGTGTGGGTTTCCCGCCCTCGCTGTGTGTGTGTATGTGTCCCTCCCTCTCTGTGTGCGTGACCCCTCCCTCGCTGTGTGTGTGTGTGTGTGTCCCTCCCTCGCTGTGTGTGTTTGTCCCCCTCCCTCGATGTGTGCGTGTGTCCCTCCCTCACTGTGTGAGTGTGTCCACCTCCCTCGCTTTGTGCATGTCGCCCTCCCTCGCTGTGTGTGTGTCCCCCTCCCGCGCTGTGTGTGTGTCCCCTCATGCATCGCTGTGTGTGTGTGTGTGTGTGTCCCTGCTTCGCTGTGTGTGTCCACCTCCCTCGCTGTGTGCGTGACTCCTCCCTCGCTGTCTGTGTGTCCCTCCCTCGCTCTGTGTGTCTGTCCCCTCCCTCACTGTGTCCCCCTGCCTCGCTGTGTGCATGTCCCCCACCCTCGCTGTGTGCGTGTCCCCCTCCCTCGTTGTGTGTGTGTCCCCTCGTCCCTCGCTGTGTGTTTGCGTGTCCCTCCCTCGCTGTGAGTGTGTGCGTCCCTCTCCCTCGCTGGATGTGTATGTGTCCCTCCCTCGCTGTGTGTGTGCCCCCTTCCCTCGCTATGTGTGTGTGTCCCACCCTCACTGTGTGTTTGCGTGTCCCCCTCCCTCGCTGTGAGTGTGCGCGTCACTCTCCCTCGCTATGTGTGTGTGTCCCTCCCTCGCTGTAATTGTGTACTCCTCCCTGGCTGTACGTGTGTGTGTCCCCCTCCCTCACTGTGTGTGTGTGTGTCCCCCTCCCGCGCTGTGTGTGTGTCCCCCTCCCTCGCTGCGTGCGTGACCCCTCCCTCGCTGTGTGTGCGTGTCCCACCCTCGATGTGTCTATGAGTCATTCCCTCACTGTTTGTGAATGTGTCCCTCACTCACTATGTGCGTGTCCCCCTCCCTCGCTGTGTGTGTGCGTGTCCCTTCCTGGCTGTATGTGTGTGTGTCCCCCTCCCTTCACTATGCGTGTGCCACCTCTCCCTCGCTGTGTCTGTGTGTGTGTGTCCCTCCTCGCTGTGTGTGCGTGTCCCTCCCTCGCTGTGTCTGTGTCCCCCTCCCTCGCTGTGGGTGTGTGTGTCCCCCCTCACTCGCTGTGTGTGTGTGTGCCCTCCCTCGCTATGTGTGTGTGCCCCCTTCCCTCGCTATGTGTGTGTGCCCCCTTCCCTCGCTGTGTGTGTGTGTCCCACCCGCGCTGTGTGTGTGTGTCCCTCCCGCATTGTGTGTGTGTATGTCCCCCTCCCTCGCTGTGTGCGTGTCCCCCTCCCACGCTGTGTGTATGTCCCCTCCTCCCTTGCTGTGTGTGTGTGTCCCTCCCTCATTGTGTGTGTGCCACCCCTCCCTTGCTGTGTGTGTGTTCGCTCCTCCCTCGCTGTGTGTGTGTGTGTCCCTCCCTCGCTGTGTTTGTGCCCCCCTCCCACGCTGTGTGTGCGTGTCCCTCCCTCGCGTTGTGTGTGTGTGTCCCTCCCTCACTGTGCGCTTGTGTGTCCCCTCCCTCGCTGTGTGCGTGTCCCCCTCCCACGCTGTGTGTGTGTCCCCTCCTCCCTTGCTGTGTGTGTGTGTGTCCCTCCCTCATTGTGTGTGTGCCACCCCTCCCTTGCTGTGTGTGTGTTCGCTCCTCCCTCGCTGTGTGTGTGTGTGTCCCTCCCTCGCTGTGTTTGTGCCCCCCTCCCTCGCTGTGTGTGCGTGTCCCTCCCACGCTGTGTTTGTGCGTGTCCCTCCCTCACTGTGCGCTTGTGTGTCCCCTCCCTCGCTGTGTGCGTGTCCCCCTCCCACGCTGTGTGTGTGTCCCCTCCTCCCTTGCTGTGTGTGTGTGTCCCTCCCTCATTGTGTGTGTGCCACCCCTCCCTTGCTGTGTGTGTGTTCGCTCCTCCCTCGCTGTGTGTGTGTGTGTGTCCCTCCATCGCTGTGTGTGTGCGTGTGCCCCTCCCTCGCTGTGAGTGTGCCCCCCTCCCTCGCTGTGTGTGTGTCCCCCTCCCTCGCAGTGTGTACGTCTCCGGCACTCGCTGTGAGTGTGCGTGTCCCTCCCTCACTGGATGTGTGTTTGTCCCCCTACCTCGCTGTGTGTGTGCGTGTGCCCCTCCCTCGCTGTGAGTGTGCCCCCCTCCCTCGCTGTGTGTGTGTGTTTCCCCTCCCTCGCTGTGTGTGCGTCTCCGGCACTCGCTGTGAGTGTGCGTGTCCCTCCTTCGCTGTATGTGTGTTTGTCCCCCTCCCTCACTGTGTGCGCGCCACACCTCCCTCGCTGTGTGTGTGTGTCCATCCCACATTGTGTGCGTGTGACCTTCCCTCACTGGTTGCGTGTCCCCCTCCCTCGCTGTGTGTGTGCGTGTGCCCCCCACGCTGTGTGTGCGTGTCCCCCCTTGCTGTGTGTGCGTGTTCCTCCCTCGCTGTGTGTGTGTGTGTTCCCCTCCCTCGATGTGTGTCTGTGTGTGTGTGTCCCTCCCTCGCTGTGTGCGTGTGTCCCTCCCTCACTGTGTGTGTGCCACCCCTCCCTCGCTGTGTGCGTGTCCCCCTCCCTCGCTGTTTGTGTGTCCCCTCCTCCCTTGCTGTATGTGTGTGTGTGTGTGCGTGTCCCTCCCTCGCTGTGTGTGTGTGTGTGTCCACCTCGCTCGCTGTGTGTGTGCGTGTCCCTCCCTCGCTGTATGTGTGTGTGTGTCCCAGCCTCACTGTGTGTGTCCCCCTTCATCGATGTGTGCGTGACCCCTCCCTCGCTGTGTGTGTGCGTGTCCCCCTCCCTCGATGTGTATGCGTGTCCCTCCCTCGCTGTGTGTGTTCCTCCCTCACTGTGTGCGTGTGTCCCTCATTCCCTGTGTGCGTGTGTCCCTCCCTCGCTGTGTGTGTGTCCCTCCCACACTGTGTGTGTGTCCCTCCTTCACATTGTGCGTGTGTCCCTCCCTTGCTGTGTGTTTGTCCCCCTCCCTCGATGTGTGTGTGTGTCCCCTTCCTCGCTATGTGTGTGTGTCCCCCTCCCTCGCTATGTGTGTGTGTCCCCCTCCCTCGCTGTGTGTGTGTCCCCTTCCCGCGCTGTGTGCGTGACTCCTCCCTCGCTGTGAGTGTGCGTGTCCCTCCCTCGCTGTGTGTGTGTCCCCTCCTTCACTGTGTGAGTGTGTGTCCCCCTCCCTCGCTGTGCGTGTGTGTGCCCCTCCCTCACTGTGTGTGTGCGTGTCCCTCCCTCGCTGTGTGTGGCCCCCTCCCTCGCTGTGTGCGTGTGTCCCTCCCTCACAGTGTGAGTGTGTGTCCCCTCCCTCGCTGTGTGCATGTCCCGCTCCCTCACTGTGTGTGTGTGTGTCCCCTCCTCCCTCGCTGTGTGTGTGTCCCTCCCGCAGTGTTTGTGTGCATGTACCCCTCCCACGCTGTGTGTGTGTCCCCTCCTCCCTTGCTGTGTGCGCGTGTCCCTCCCTCGCTGTGTGTGTGCGTGTCCCCCTCCCTCGCTGTGTGTGTGCGTGTGCCCCTCTCTCACTGTGTGCGTGCAACCCCTCCCTCGCTGTGTGTGTGTCTCCCTCCCTCGCTGTGTGTGTGTGTGTCCCTCCCTCGCTGTGTGCGTGACCCCTCCCTCGCTGTGTGTGTGCCCCTCCCTCGCTGTGTGTGTGTGTGTGTCCCTCCCTCGCTGTGTGTGTGTGTACACCTCGCTCGCTGTGTGTGTGCATGTCCCTCCCTCGCTATGTGTGTTTGTCCCCCTCCCACGCTATGTATGTGTGTCCCCCTCCCTCGCTGTGTGCGTGTGTCCCTCCCTCACTGTGTGCGTGTGTACCTCCCTCGCTGTGTGCGTGTCCCCATCCCTCGCTCTGTGTGTGCATGTCCCCCTCGCTCGCTGTGTGTTTGTCCCCCTCCCTCGCTGTATGTGTGTGTTCCCCTCCCTCGCTGTGTGTGCGTGTCCCTCCTTCACTGTGTGTGTGCGTGTCCCCCTCTCTCGCTGTGTGTGGGTATCCCGCCCTCGCTGTGTGTGTGTATGTGTCCCTCCCTCTCTGTGTGCGTGACCCCTCCCTCGCTGTGTGTGTGTGTCCCTCCCTCGCTGTGTGTGTGTGTCCCCCTCCCTCGCTGTGTGTGTGTCTCCGGCACTCGCTGTGTGTGTGCGTGTCCCTCCCTCGCTGTGTGTGTGCCCTCTTCCCTCGCTGTGTGTGTGTGTCCCTCCCTCATTGTGTGTGTGCCACCCCTTCCTTGCTGTGTGTGTGTTCGCTCCTCCCTCGCTGTGTGTGTGTGTCCCTCCCTCGCTGTGTGTGTGCGTGTGCCCCTCCCTCGCTGTGAGTGTGCCCCCCTCCCTCGCTGTGTGTGTGTCCCCTCCCTCGCTGTGTGCGTGTCCCCTCCCTCGCTGTGTGTGTGCCCTCTTCCCTCGCTGTGTGTGTGTGTCCTCCACCCGCGCTGTGGGTGTGTGTCCCTCCCGCATTGTGTGTGTGTATGTCCCCTTCCCTCGCTGTGTGCGTGTCCCCCTCCCACGCTGTGTGTTTGTCCCCTCCTCCATTGCTGTGTGTGTGTGTCCCTCCCGCATTGTGTGTGTGCCACCCCTCCCTTGCTTTGTGTGTGTTCGCTCCTCCCTCGCTGTGTGTGTGTGTGTCCCTCCCTCGCTGTGTTTGTGCCCCCCTCCCTCGCTGTGTGTGCGTGCCCCTCCCTCGCTGTGTGTGTGCGTGTCCCTCCCTCACTGTGCGTTTGTGTGTCCCCTCCCTCACTGTGTGCGTGTCCCCCTCCCACGCTGTGTGTGTGTCCCCTCCTCCCTTGCTGTGTGTGTGTGTCCCTCCCTCATTGTGTGTGTGCCACCCCTCCCTTGCTGTGTGTGTGTTCTCTCCTCCCTCGCTGTGTGTGTGTGTCCCTCCCTCGCTGTTTGTGACCCCCTCCCTCGCTGTGTGTGCGTGTCCCTCCCTCACTCTGTGTGCGCGTGTCCCTCCCTCACTGTGCGCTTGTGTGTCCCCTCCCTTGCTGTGTGCGTGTCCCCTCCTCCCTTGCTGTGTGTGTGTGTCCCTCCCTCATTGTGTGTGTGCCACCCCTTCCTTGCTGTGTGTGTGTTCGCTCCTCCCACGCTGTGTGTGTGTGTCCCTCCCTCGCTGTGTGTGTGCGTGTGCCCCTCCCTCGCTGTGAGTGTGCCCCCCTCCCTCGCTGTGTGTGTGTCCCCCTCCCTCGCTGTGTGTGTGTCTCCGGCACTCGCTGTGTGTGTGTGTGTCCCTCCCTCGCTGTGTATGTTTTTGTCCCCCTCCCTCGCTGTGTGCGTGCGTGTGCCCCTCCCTCGCTGTGAGTGTGCCCCCCTCCCTCGCTGTGTGTGTGTCCCCCTCCCTCGCTGTGTGTGCGTCTCCGGCCCTCGCTGTGAGTGTGCGTGTCCCTCCCTCGCTGTATGTGTGTTTGTCCCCCTCCCTCACTGTGTGCGTGTCACACCTCCCTCGCTGTGTGTGTGTGTGTCGCTCCCTCGTTGTGTGCATGTGTCCTTCCCTCACTGGTTGCGTGTCCCCCTCCCTCGCTGTGTGTGCGTGTCCCCTCTCGCTGTGTGCGTGTGTCCCTCCCTCGCTGTGTGTGTGTGTCCCTCCCTCGATGTGTGTCTGTGTGTGTGTGTCCCTCCCTCGCTGTGTGCGTGTCCCTCCCTCACTGTGTGCTTGTCCCCCTCCCTCGCTGTGTGCGTGACCCCCTCCCTCGCTGTTTGTTTGTCTCCTCCTCCCTTGCTGTATGTGTGTGTGTGTGTGTCCCTCCTTCGCTGTGTGTGTGTGTGTCCACCTCGCTCGCTGTGTGTGTGGGTGTCCCTCCCTCGCTGTATGTGTGTGTGTGTCCCGGCCTCACTGTGTGTGTGCCAACCCTCTCTCGCTGTGTGTGTTTGTGTGTCCCCCTCGCTCGCTGTGTGAGTCCCGCTCCCTCGATGTGTGCGCGACCCCTCCCTCGCTGTGTGTGTTCCTCCCTCACTGTGTGCGTGTGTCCCTCATTCACTGTGTGCGTGTGTCCCTCCCTCGCTGTGTGTGTGTCCCTCCGTCACAGTGTGCGTGTGTCCCTCCCTCACTGTGTGTGTGTCCCTCCTTCACAGTGTGCGTGTGTCCCTCCCTCACTCTGTGCGTGACCGCTCCCTCGCTGTGTGATTGCATGTCCCTCCCTCGCTGTGTGTGCGTGCCTCCCTCCCACGCTGTGTGTGTGTCCCCTCCTCCATTGCTGTGTGTGTGTATCCCTCCCTCATTGTGTGTGTGCCACCCCTCCCTTGCTGTGTGTGTGTTCGCTCCTCCCTCGCTGTGTGTGTGTGTGTCCCTCCCTCGCTGTGTTTGTGCCCCCCCTCCCTCGCTGTGAGTGCGTGTCCCTCCCTCGCTGTGTGTGTGCGTGTCCCTCCCTCACTGTGCGTTTGTGTGTCCCCTCCCTCACTGTGTGCGTGTCCCCCTCCCACGCTGTGTGTGTGTCCCCTCCTCCCTTGCTGTGTGTGTGTGTCCCTCCCTCATTGTGTGTGTGCCACCCCTCCCTTGCTGTGTGTGTGTTCTCTCCTCCCTCGCTGTGTGTGTGTGTGTCCCTCCCTCGCTGTGTTTGTGCCCCCCTCCCTCGCTGTGTGTGCGTGTCCCTCCCTCACTGTGTGTGCGCGTGTCCCTCCCTCACTGTGTGCTTGTGTGTCCCCTCCCTCGCTGTGTGCGTGTCCCCCTCCCACGCTGTGTGTGTCCCCTCCTCCCTTGCTCTGTGTGTGTGTCCCTCCCTCGTTGTGTGTGTGCCACCCCTTCCTTGCTGTGTGTGTGTTCGCTCCTCCCTCGCTGTGTGTGTGTGTCCCTCCCTCGCTGTGTGTGTGCGTGTGCCCCTCCCTCGCTGTGAGTGTGCCCCCCTCCCTCGCTGTGTGTGTGTCCCCCTCCCTCGCTGTGTGTGTGTCTCCGGCACTCGCTGTGAGTGTGTGTGTCCCTCCCTCGCTGTATATGTTTTTGTCCCCCTCCCTCGCTGTGTGCGTGCGTGTGCCCCTCCCTCGCTGTGAGTGTGCCCCCCTCCCTCGCTGTGTGTGTGTCCCCCTCCCTCGCTGTGTGTGCGTCTCCGGCCCTCGCTGTGAGTGTGCGTGTCCCTCCCTCGCTGTATGTGTGTTTGTCCCCCTCCCTCACTGTGTGCGTGCCACACCTCCCTCGCTGTGTGTGTGTGCGTCCCTCCCTCGTTGTGTGCGTGTGTCCTTCCCTCACTGGTTGCGTGTCCCCCTCCCTCGCTTTGTGTGCGTGTCCCCTCTCGCTGTGTGCGTGTGTCCCTCCCTCGCTGTGTGTGTGTGTCCCTCCCTCGATGTGTGTCTGTGTGTGTGTGTCCCTCCCTCGCTGTGTGCGTGTGTCCCTCCCTCACTGTGTGCTTGTCCCCCTCCCTCGCTGTGTGCGTGTCCCCCTCCCTCGCTGTTTGTTTGTCCCCTCCTCCCTTGCTGTATGTGTGTGTTTGTGTGTCCACCTCGCTCGCTGTGTGTGTGCGTGTCCCTCCCTCGCTGTATGTGTGTGTGTGTCCCAGCCTCACTGTGTGTGTGCCAACCCTCTCTCGCTGTGTGTGTTTGTGTGTCCCCCTCGCTCGCTGTGTGAGTCCCGCTCCCTCGATATGTGCGTGACCCCTCCCTCGCTATGTGTGTTCCTCCCTCACTGTGTGCGTGTGTCCCTCATTCACTGTGTGCGTGTGTCCCTCCCTCGCTGTGTGTGTGTCCCTCCTTCACAGTGTGCGTGTGTCCCTCCCTCACTGTGTGCGTGACCGCTCCCTCGCTGTGTGTGCGTGTCCCTCCCTCGCTGTGTGTTTGTCCCCCTCCCTCGCTGTGTGTGTGTGTCCCCGCCTTCACTGTGTGAGTGTGTGTCCCCCTCCCTCACTGTGTGTGTGCGTGTCCCTCCCTCGCTGTGTGTGTGGCCCCCTCCCTCGCTGTGTGCGTGTGTCCCTCCCTCACAGTGTGAGTGTGTGTCCCCTCCCTCGCTGTGTGCATGTCCCTCTCCCTCACTGTGTGTGTGTCCCCTCCTCCCTCGCTGTGTGTGTGTCCCTCCCGCATTGTTTGTGTGCATGTACCGCTCCCACGCTGTGTGTGTGTCCCCTCCTCCCTTGCTGTGTGCGTGTGTCCCTCCCTCGCTGTGTGTGTGCGTGTCCCCCTCCCTAGCTGTGTGTGTGCGTGTGCCCCTCCGGCGCTGTGAGTGTGCCCTCCCTCCCTCGCTGTGTGTGTGTCACCCTCCCTCGTTGTGTGTGCGTCTCCCTCCCTCGCTGTGAGTGTGCGTGTCCCTCCCTCGCTGTGTGCGTGACCCCTCCCTCGCTGTGTATGTGTGTGTCCCTCCCTCGTTGTGTGTGTGTGTGTGTGTCCCTCCCTCGCTGTGTGTGTGTGTACACCTCGCTCGCTGTGTGTGTGCGTGTCCCTCCCTCGCTATGTGTGTGTGTCCCCCTCCCACGCTATGTATGTGTGTCCCCCTCCCTCGCTGTGTGCGTGTGTCCCTCCCTCACTGTGTGCGTGTGTACCTCCCTCACTGTGTGCGTGTCCCCATCCCTCGCTCTGTGTGTGCGTGGCCCCTCCCTCACTGTGTGTGTGTGTCCCCCTCCCTCGCTGTGTGTGTGTGTCCCTCCTTCACTGTGTGTGTGCCTGTCCCCCTCTCTCGCTATGTGTGGGTTTCCCGCCCTCGCTGTGTGTGTGTATGTGTCCCTCCCTCTCTGTGTGCGTGACCCCTCCCTCGCTGTGTGTGTGTGTGTGTGTCCCTCCCTCGCTGTGTGTGTTTGTCCCCCTCCCTCGATGTGTGCGTGTGTCCCTCCCTCACTGTGTGAGTGTGTCCACCTCCCTCGCTTTGTGCATGTCGCCCTCCCTCGCTGTGTGTGTGTCCCCCTCCCGCGCTGTGTGTGTGTCCCCTCATGCATCGCTGTGTGTGTGTGTGTGTGTGTCCCTGCTTCGCTGTGTGTGTCCACCTCCCTCGCTGTGTGCGTGACTCCTCCCTCGCTGTCTGTGTGTCCCTCCCTCGCTCTGTGTGTCTGTCCCCTCCCTCACTGTGTCCCCCTCCCTCGCTGTGTGCATGTCCCCCACCCTCGCTGTGTGCGTGTCCCCCTCCCTCGTTGTGTGTGTGTCCCCTCGTCCCTCGCTGTGTGTTTGCGTGTCCCTCCCTCGCTGTGAGTGTGTGCGTCCCTCTCCCTCGCTGGATGTGTATGTGTCCCTCCCTCGCTGTGTGTGTGCCCCCTTCCCTCGCTATGTGTGTGTGTCCCACCCTCACTGTGTGTTTGCGTGTCCCCCTCCCTCGCTGTGAGTGTGCGCGTCACTCTCCCTCGCTATGTGTGTGTGTCCCTCCCTCGCTGTAATTGTGTCCTCCTCCCTGGCTGTACGTGTGTGTGTCCCCCTCCCTCACTGTGTGTGTGTGTGTCCCCCTCCCGCGCTGTGTGTGTGTCCCCCTCCCTCGCTGCGTGCGTGACCCCTCCCTCGCTGTGTGTGCGTGTCCCACCCTCGATGTGTCTATGAGTCATTCCCTCACTGTTTGTGAATGTGTCCCTCACTCACTATGTGCGTGTCCCCCTCCCTCGCTGTGTGTGTGCGTGTCCCTTCCTGGCTGTATGTGTGTGTGTCCCCCTCCCTTCACTATGCGTGTGCCACCTCTCCCTCGCTGTGTCTGTGTGTGTGTGTCCCTCCTCGCTGTGTGTGCGTGTCCCTCCCTCGCTGTGTCTGTGTCCCCCTCCCTCGCTGTGGGTGTGTGTGTCCCCCCTCACTCGCTGTGTGTGTGTGTGCCCTCCCTCGCTATGTGTGTGTGCCCCCTTCCCTCGCTATGTGTGTGTGCCCCCTTCCCTCGCTGTGTGTGTGTGTCCCACCCGCGCTGTGTGTGTGTGTCCCTCCCGCATTGTGTGTGTGTATGTCCCCCTCCCTCGCTGTGTGCGTGTCCCCCTCCCACGCTGTGTGTATGTCCCCTCCTCCCTTGCTGTGTGTGTGTGTCCCTCCCTCATTGTGTGTGTGCCACCCCTCCCTCGCTGTGTGTGTGTTCGCTCCTCCCTCGCTGTGTGTGTGTGTGTCCCTCCCTCATTGTGTGTGTGCCACCCCTCCCTTGCTGTGTGTGTGTTCGCTCCTCCCTCGCTGTGTGTGTGTGTGTCCCTCCCTCGCTGTGTTTGTGCCCCCCTCCCACGCTGTGTGTGCGTGTCCCTCCCTCGCGTTGTGTGTGTGTGTCCCTCCCTCACTGTGCGCTTGTGTGTCCCCTCCCTCGCTGTGTGCGTGTCCCCCTCCCACGCTGTGTGTGTGTCCCCTCCTCCCTTGCTGTGTGTGTGTGTGTCCCTCCCTCATTGTGTGTGTGCCACCCCTCCCTTGCTGTGTGTGTGTTCGCTCCTCCCTCGCTGTGTGTGTGTGTGTCCCTCCCTCGCTGTGTTTGTGCCCCCCTCCCTCGCTGTGTGTGCGTGTCCCTCCCTCGCTGTGTTTGTGCGTGTCCCTCCCTCACTGTGCGCTTGTGTGTCCCCTCCCTCGCTGTGTGCGTGTCCCCCTCCCACGCTGTGTGTGTGTCCCCTCCTCCCTTGCTGTGTGTGTGTGTCCCTCCCTCATTGTGTGTGTGCCACCCCTCCCTTGCTGTGTGTGTGTTCGCTCCTCCCTCGCTGTGTGTGTGTGTGTGTCCCTCCATCGCTGTGTGTGTGCGTGTGCCCCTCCCTCGCTGTGAGTGTGCCCCCCTCCCTCGCTGTGTGTGTGTCCCCCTCCCTCGCAGTGTGTACGTCTCCGGCACTCGCTGTGAGTGTGCGTGTCCCTCCCTCACTGGATGTGTGTTTGTCCCCCTACCTCGCTGTGTGTGTGCGTGTGCCCCTCCCTCGCTGTGAGTGTGCCCCCCTCCCTCGCTGTGTGTGTGTGTCCCCCTCCCTCGCTGTGTGTGCGTCTCCGGCACTCGCTGTGAGTGTGCGTGTCCCTCCCTCGCTGTATGTGTGTTTGTCCCCCTCCCTCACTGTGTGCGCGCCACACCTCCCTCGCTGTGTGTGTGTGTCCATCCCACGTTGTGTGCGTGTGACCTTCCCTCACTGGTTGCGTGTCCCCCTCCCTCGCTGTGTGTGTGCGTGTGCCCCCCACGCTGTGTGTGCGTGTCCCCCCTTGCTGTGTGTGCGTGTTCCTCCCTCGCTGTGTGTGTGTGTGTTCCCCTCCCTCGATGTGTGTCTGTGTGTGTGTGTCCCTCCCTCGCTGTGTGCGTGTGTCCCTCCCTCACTGTGTGCTTGTCCCCCTCCCTCGCTGTGTGCGTGTCCCCCTCCCTCGCTGTTTGTGTGTCCCCTCCTCCCTTGCTGTATGTGTGTGTGTGTGTGCGTGTCCCTCCCTCGCTGTGTGTGTGTGTGTGTCCACCTCGCTCGCTGTGTGTGTGCGTGTCCCTCCCTCGCTGTATGTGTGTGTGTGTCCCAGCCTCACTGTGTGTGTCCCCCTTCATCGATGTGTGCGTGACCCCTCCCTCGCTGTGTGTGTGCGTGTCCCCCTCCCTCGATGTGTATGCGTGTCCCTCCCTCGCTGTGTGTGTTCCTCCCTCACTGTGTGCGTGTGTCCCTCATTCCCTGTGTGCGTGTGTCCCTCCCTCGCTGTGTGTGTGTCCCTCCCACACTGTGTGTGTGTCCCTCCTTCACATTGTGCGTGTGTCCCTCCCTTGCTGTGTGTTTGTCCCCCTCCCTCGATGTGTGTGTGTGTCCCCTTCCTCGCTATGTGTGTGTGTCCCCCTCCCTCGCTATGTGTGTGTGTCCCCCTCCCTCGCTGTGTGTGTGTCCCCTTCCCGCGCTGTGTGCGTGACTCCTCCCTCGCTGTGAGTGTGCGTGTCCCTCCCTCGCTGTGTGTGTGTCCCCTCCTTCACTGTGTGAGTGTGTGTCCCCCTCCCTCGCTGTGCGTGTGTGTGCCCCTCCCTCACTGTGTGTGTGCGTGTCCCTCCCACGCTGTGTGTGTCCCCCTCCCTCGCTGTGTGCGTGTGTCCCTCCCTCACAGTGTGAGTGTGTGTCCCCTCCCTCGCTGTGTGCATGTCCCGCTCCCTCACTGTGTGTGTGTGTGTCCCCTCCTCCCTCGCTGTGTGTGTGTCCCTCCCGCATTGTTTGTGTGCATGTACCCCTCCCACGCTGTGTGTGTGTCCCCTCCTCCCTTGCTGTGTGCGCGTGTCCCTCCCTCGCTGTGTGTGTGCGTGTCCCCCTCCCTCGCTGTGTGTGTGCGTGTGCCCCTCTCTCACTGTGTGCGTGCAACCCCTCCCTCGCTGTGTGTGTGTCTCCCTCCCTCGCTGTGTGTGTGTGTGTCCCTCCCTCGCTGTGTGCGTGACCCCTCCCTCGCTGTGTGTGTGCCCCTCCCTCGCTGTGTGTGTGTGTGTGTCCCTCCCTCGCTGTGTGTGTGTGTACACCTCGCTCGCTGTGTGTGTGCATGTCCATCCCTCGCTATGTGTGTTTGTCCCCCTCCCACGCTATGTATGTGTGTCCCCCTCCCTCGCTGTGTGCGTGTGTCCCTCCCTCACTGTGTGCGTGTGTACCTCCCTCGCTGTGTGCGTGTCCCCATCCCTCGCTCTGTGTGTGCATGTCCCCCTCGCTCGCTGTGTGTTTGTCCCCCTCCCTCGCTGTATGTGTGTGTTCCCCTCCCTCGCTGTGTGTGCGTGTCCCTCCTTCACTGTGTGTGTGCGTGTCCCCCTCTCTCGCTGTGTGTGGGTATCCCGCCCTCGCTGTGTGTGTGTATGTGTCCCTCCCTCTCTGTGTGCGTGACCCCTCCCTCGCTGTGTGTGTGTGTCCCTCCCTCGCTGTGTGTGTGTGTCCCCCTCCCTCGCTGTGTGTGTGTCTCCGGCACTCGCTGTGTGTGTGCGTGTCCCTCCCTCGCTGTGTGTGTGCCCTCTTCCCTCGCTGTGTGTGTGTGTCCTCCACCCGCGCTGTGTGTGTGTGTCCCTCCCGCATTGTGTGTGTGTATGTCCCCTTCCCTCGCTGTGTGCGTGTCCCCCTCCCACGCTGTGTGTTTGTCCCCTCCTCCATTGCTGTGTGTGTGTCCCTCCCTCATTGTGTGTGTGCCACCCCTCCCTTGCTTTGTGTGTGTTCGCTCCTCCCTCGCTGTGTGTGTGTGTGTCCCTCCCTCGCTGTGTTTGTGCCCCCCTCCCTCGCTGTGTGTGCGTGCCCCTCCCTCGCTGTGTGTGTGCGTGTCCCTCCCTCACTGTGCGTTTGTGTGTCCCCTCCCTCACTGTGTGCGTGTCCCCCTCCCACGCTGTGTGTGTGTCCCCTCCTCCCTTGCTGTGTGTGTGTGTCCCTCCCTCATTGTGTGTGTGCCACCCCTCCCTTGCTGTGTGTGTGTTCTCTCCTCCCTCGCTGTGTGTGTGTGTCCCTCCCTCGCTGTGTTTGTGACCCCCTCCCTCGCTGTGTGTGCGTGTCCCTCCCTCACTGTGTGTGCGCGTGTCCCTCCCTCACTGTGCGCTTGTGTGTCCCCTCCCTCGCTGTGTGCGTGTCCCCTCCTCCCTTGCTGTGTGTGTGTGTCCCTCCCTCATTGTGTGTGTGCCACCCCTTCCTTGCTGTGTGTGTGTTCGCTCCTCCCACGCTGTGTGCGTGTGCCCCTCCCTCGCTGTGAGTGTGCCCCCCTCCCTCGCTGTGTATGTTTTTGTCCCCCTCCCTCGCTGTGTGCGTGCGTGTGCCCCTCCCTCGCTGTGAGTGTGCCCCCCTCCCTCGCTGTGTGTGTGTCCCCCTCCCTCGCTGTGTGTGCGTCTCCAGCCCTCGCTGTGAGTGTGCGTGTCCCTCCCTCGCTGTATGTGTGTTTGTCCCCCTCCCTCACTGTGTGCGTGTGTACCTCCCTCGCTGTGTTCGTGTACCCCTCCAACACTGTGTGCTTGTCCCCATCCCTCGCTGTGTGTGCGTGTCCCCCTCGCTCGCTGTGTGTGTGTGTCCCCCTCCCTCGCTGTATGTGTGTGTCCCCCTCCCTCGCTGTGTGTGTGTGTGTCCCTCCCTCGCTGTGTGTACGTGTCCCTCACACGCTGTATGTGTGTTTGTCCCCCTCCCTCACTGTGTGTGTGCCACCTCTCCCTCGCTGTGTGTGTCCCCCTCCCTCGCTGTGTGTGTCCCCCTCCCTCGATGTGTGTGTGTGTACCCCTCCCTCGATATGTGTGTGTGTCCCCTCCCACGCTATGTGTGTGTGTCCCCCTCCCTCGCTGTGTGTGTTTCCCCCTCCCTCGCTATGTGTGTGTTTCCCCCTCCCTCGATGTGCGTGTGTGTCCCTCGCTCACTGTGTGAATGTGTGGCCCGGCACTTGCTTTGTGTGTGTCCCCCTCCCACGCTGTATGTGTGTCTGTCCCCCTACCTCACTGTGTGTGAGCCACCCCTCCCTCACTGTGTGTGTGTGTGTCCCACTCCCTCGCTGTGTGTGTCCCCCTCCCTCGATGTGTGCGTCCCCCTCTCTCGTCGTGTGTGCGTGTACCCCATCCTCGCTGTGTGTGTGCGGGTCCCTCCCTCGCTGTGTGTGTGACCCATCCCTCGCTGTATGTGCGTGTCCCTCCCTCGCTATGTGTGTGTGGCCCCCTCCCTTGCTGTGTGTGTGTGTGTCCCTCCCTCACCGTGCGCGTGTCCCCCTCCCTCGCTGTGTGTGTGTCCCGCTCCCGCGCTGTGCGTGTGCGTGTCCATCCCTCGCTGTGTGTGTGCCCCCTTCCCTCGCTGTGTGTGTGTCCCCCTCCCTCGCTGTGTGTGTGTGTGTCCCTCCCTCGCTGTGTGTGTGCGCGTCCCTCTCCCTCGCTGTGTGTGTGACCCTCCCTCACTGTGTGTGTCTCACCATCCCTTGCTGTGTGTGTGTCCCCCTCCCTCGCTGTGTGTGTGTGTGTCCCTCCCTCGCTGTGTGTTTGCGTGTCCCTCCCTCGCTGTGAGTGTGCGCGTCCCTCTCCCTCGCTGGATGTGTATGTGTCCCTCCCTCGCTGTGTGTGTGCCCCTTCCCTCTCTGTGTGTGTGTCCCCCTCCCTCGCTGTGTGTGTGTCCCTCCCTCGCTGTGTGTTTGCGTGTCCCCCTCCCTCGCTGTGAGTGTGCGCGTCCCTCTCCCTCGCTATGTGTGTGTCCCTCCCTCGCTGTGATTGTGCCCCCCTCCCTGCCTGTACGTGTGTGTGTCCCCCTCCCTCACTGTGTGTGTGTGTGTGTCCCCCTCCCTCGCTGTGTGTGTGTGTGTCCCCCTCCCTCGCTGCGTGCGTGACCCCTCCCTCGCTGTGTGTGCGTGTCCCTCCTTCGCTGTATCTATGAGTCCTTCCCTCACTGTTTGTGAATGTGTCCCTCCCTCACTATGTGCGTGTCCCCCTCCCTCGCTGTGTGTGTGAGCCCTCCCTCGCTGTTTTTGTGCGTGTCCCTTCCTGGCTGTATGTGTGTGTGTCCCCCTCCCTTCACTATGTGTGTGCCACCCCTCCCTCGCTGTGTGTGCGTGTGTCCCTCCCTCGCTGTGTGTGCGTGTCCCTCCCTCGCTGTGTCTGTGTCCCCCTCCCTCGCTGTGTGTGTGCCCCCCTCCCTCGCTGTGGGTGTGTCCCCGTCCCTCGCTGTGTGTGCGTGTGTGTGTATGTGTGTCCCTCTCTCGCTGTGTGTGCGCGTACCCCATCCTCGCTGTGTGTGTGCGTGTCCCTCCCTCGCTGTGTGTGTGCGTGTCCCCCTTCCTCGCTCTGTGTGTGTGTGTTCCCCTCCCTCGCTGTGTGTGCGGGTCCCTCCCTCACTGTGCGCGTGTCTCCCTCCCTCGCTATGTGTGTGAGTCCCCCTCCCGCGCTGTGTGCGTGTCCCCCTCCCACGCTGTGTGTGTGTCCCCTCCTCCCTTGCTCTGTGTGTGTGTCCCTCCCTCATTGTGTGTGTGCCACCCCTTCCTTGCTGTGTGTGTGTTCGCTCCTCCCTCGCTGTGTGTGTGTGTCCCTCCCTCGCTGTGTGTGTGCGTGTGCCCCTCCCTCGCTGTGAGTGTGCCCCCCTCCCTCGCTGTGTGTGTGTCCCCCTCCCTCGCTGTGTGTCTGTCTCCGGCACTCGCTGTGTGTGTGCGTGTCCCTCCCTCGCTGTGTGTGTGCCCTCTTCCCTCGCTGTGTGTGTGTGTCCTCCACCCGCGCTGTGTGTGTGTGTCCCTCCCGCATTGTGTGTGTGTATGTCCCCTTCCCTCGCTGTGTGCGTGTCCCCCTCCCACGCTGTGTGTTTGTCCCCTCCTCCATTGCTGTGTGTGTGTGTCCCTCCCTCATTGTGTGTGTGCCACCCCTCCCTTGCTTTGTGTGTGTTCGCTCCTCCCTCGCTGTGTGTGTGTGTGTCCCTCTCTCGCTGTGTTTGTGCCCCCCTCCCTCGCTGTGTGTGCGTGCCCCTCCCTCGCTGTGTGTGTGCGTGTCCCTCCCTCACTGTGCGTTTGTGTGTCCCCTCCCTCACTGTGTGCGTGTCCCCCTCCCACGCTGTGTGTGTGCCACCCCTCCCTTGCTGTGTGTGTGTTCTCTCCTCCCTCGCTGTGTGTGTGTGTCCCTCCCTCGCTGTTTGTGACCCCCTCCCTCGCTGTGTGTGCGTGTCCCTCCCTCACTCTGTGTGCGCGTGTCCCTCCCTCACTGTGCGCTTGTGTGTCCCCTCCCTTGCTGTGTGCGTGTCCCCTCCTCCCTTGCTGTGTGTGTGTGTCCCTCCCTCATTGTGTGTGTGCCACCCCTTCCTTGCTGTGTGTGTGTTCGCTCCTCCCACGCTGTGTTTGTGTGTCCCTCCCTCGCTGTGTGTGTGCGTGTGCCCCTCCCTCGCTGTGAGTGTGCCCCCCTCCCTCGCTGTGTGTGTGTCCCCCTCCCTCGCTGTGTGTGTGTCTCCGGCACTCGCTGTGTGTGTGTGTCCCTCCCTCGCTGTGTATGTTTTTGTCCCCCTCCCTCGCTGTGTGCGTGCGTGTGCCCCTCCCTCGCTGTGAGTGTGCCCCCCTCCCTCGCTGTGTGTGTGTCCCCCTCCCTCGCTGTGTGTGCGTCTCCGGCCCTCGCTGTGAGTGTGCGTGTCCCTCCCTCGCTGTATGTGTGTTTGTCCCCCTCCCTCACTGTGTGCGTGTCACACCTCCCTCGCTGTGTGTGTGTGTGTGTCGCTCCCTCGTTGTGTGCATGTGTCCTTCCCTCACTGGTTGCGTGTCCCCCTCCCTCGCTGTGTGTGCGTGTCCCCTCTCGCTGTGTGCGTGTGTCCCTCCCTCGCTGTGTGTGTGTGTCCCTCCCTCGATGTGTGTCTGTGTGTGTGTGTCCCTCCCTCGCTGTGTGCGTGTCCCTCCCTCACTGTGTGCTTGTCCCCCTCCCTCGCTGTGTGCGTGTCCCCCTCCCTCGCTGTTTGTTTGTCTCCTCCTCCCTTGCTGTATGTGTGTGTGTGTGTGTCCCTCCTTCGCTGTGTGTGTGTGTGTCCACCTCGCTCGCTGTGTGTGTGCGTGTCCCTCCCTCGCTGTATGTGTGTGTGTGTCCCGGCCTCACTGTGTGTGTGCCAACCCTCTCTCGCTGTGTGTGTTTGTGTGTCACCCTCGCTCGCTGTGTGAGTCCCGCTCCCTCGATGTGTGCGCGACCCCTCCCTCGCTGTGTGTGTTCCTCCCTCACTGTGTGCGTGTGTCCCTCATTCACTGTGTGCGTGTGTCCCTCCCTCGCTGTGTGTGTGTCCCTCCGTCACAGTGTGCGTGTGTCCCTCCCTCACTGTGTGTGTGTCCCTCCTTCACAGTGTGCGTGTGTCCCTCCCTCACTCTGTGCGTGACCGCTCCCTCGCTGTGTGATTGCATGTCCCTCCCTCGCTGTGTGTGCGTGCCTCCCTCCCACGCTGTGTGTCCCCTCCTCCATTGCTGTGTGTGTGTATCCCTCCCTCATTGTGTGTGTGCCACCCCTCCCTTGCTGTGTGTGTGTTCGCTCCTCCCTCGCTGTGTGTGTGTGTGTGTCCCTCCCTCGCTGTGTTTGTGCCCCCCCCTCCCTCGCTGTGAGTGCGTGTCCCTCCCTCGCTGTGTGTGTGCGTGTCCCTCCCTCACTGTGCGTTTGTGTGTCCCCTCCCTCACTGTGTGCGTGTCCCCCTCCCTCGCTGTGTGTGTGTCCCCTCCTCCCTTGCTGTGTGTGTGTGTCCCTCCCTCATTGTGTGTGTGCCACCCCTCCCTTGCTGTGTGTGTGTTCTCTCCTCCCTCGCTGTGTGTGTGTGTGTCCCTCCCTCGCTGTGTTTGTGCCCCCTCCCTCGCTGTGTGTGCGTGTCCCTCCCTCACTGTGTGTGCGCGTGTCCCTCCCTCACTGTGTGCTTGTGTGTCCCCTCCCTCGCTGTGTGCGTGTCCCCCTCCCACGCTGTGTGTGTCCCCTCCTCCCTTGCTCTGTGTGTGTGTCCCTCCCTCGTTGTGTGTGTGCCACCCCTTCCTTGCTGTGTGTGTGTTCGCTCCTCCCTCGCTGTGTGTGTGTGTCCCTCCCTCGCTGTGTGTGTGCGTGTGCCCCTCCCTCGCTGTGAGTGTGCCCCCCTCCCTCGCTGTGTGTGTGTCCCCCTCCCTCGCTGTGTGTGTGTCTCCGGCACTCGCTGTGAGTGTGTGTCCCTCCCTCGCTGTATATGTTTTTGTCCCCCTCCCTCGCTGTGTGCGTGCGTGTGCCCCTCCCTCGCTGTGAGTGTGCCCCCCTCCCTCGCTGTGTGTGTGTCCCCCTCCCTCGCTGTGTGTGCGTCTCCGGCCCTCGCTGTGAGTGTGCGTGTCCCTCCCTCGCTGTATGTGTGTTTGTCCCCCTCCCTCACTGTGTGCGTGCCACACCTCCCTCGCTGTGTGTGTGTGCGTCCCTCCCTCGTTGTGTGCGTGTGTCCTTCCCTCACTGGTTGCGTGTCCCCCTCCCTCGCTGTGTGTGCGTGTCCCCTCTCGCTGTGTGCGTGTGTCCCTCCCTCGCTGTGTGTGTGTGTCCCTCCCTCGATGTGTGTCTGTGTGTGTGTGTCCCTCCCTCGCTGTGTGCGTGTGTCCCTCCCTCACTGTGTGCTTGTCCCCCTCCCTCGCTGTGTGCGTGTCCCCCTCCCTCGCTGTTTGTTTGTCCCCTCCTCCCTTGCTGTATGTGTGTGTGTGTGTGTCCCTCCTTCGCTGTGTGTTTGTGTGTCCACCTCGCTCACTGTGTGTGTGCCAACCCTCTCTCGCTGTGTGTTTGTGTGTCTCGCTCGCTGTGTGTGTCCCCCTCGCTCGCTGTGTGTGTCCCCCTCGATGTGTGTGACCCCTCCCTCGCTATGTGTGTTCCTCCCTCACTGTGTGCGTGTGTCCCTCATTCACTGTGTGCGTGTGTCCCTCCCTCGCTGTGTGTGTGTCCCTCCGTCACAGTGTGCGTGTGTCCCTCCCTCACTGTGTGTGTGTCCCTCCTTCACAGTGTGCGTGTGTCCCTCCCTCACTGTGTGCGTGACCGCTCCCTCGCTGTGTGTGCGTGTCCCTCCCTCGCTGTGTGTTTGTCCCCCTCCCTCGCTGTGTGTGTGTGTCCCCGCCTTCACTGTGTGAGTGTGTGTCCCCCTCCCTCACTGTGTGTGTGCGTGTCCCTCCCTCGCTGTGTGTGTGGCCCCCTCCCTCGCTGTGTGCGTGTGTCCCTCCCTCACAGTGTGAGTGTGTGTCCCCTCCCTCGCTGTGTGCATGTCCCGTTCCTAACTGTGTGTGTGTCCCCTCCTCCCTCGCTGTGTGTGTGTCCCTCCCGCATTGTTTGTGTGCATGTACCGCTCCCACGCTGTGTGTGTGTCCCCTCCTCCCTTGCTGTGTGCGTGTGTCCCTCCCTCGCTGTGTGTGTGCGTGTCCCCCTCCCTAGCTGTGTGTGTGCGTGTGCCCCTCCGGCGCTGTGAGTGTGCCCTCCCTCCCTCGCTGTGTGTGTGTCACCCTCCCTCGTTGTGTGTGCGTCTCCCTCCCTCGCTGTGAGTGTGCGTGTCCCTCCCTCGCTGTGTGCGTGACCCCTCCCTCGCTGTGTATGTGTGTGTCCCTCCCTCGTTGTGTGTGTGTGTGTGTGTCCCTCCCTCGCTGTGTGTGTGTGTACACCTCGCTCGCTGTGTGTGTGCGTGTCCCTCCCTCGCTATGTGTGTGTGTCCCCCTCCCACGCTATGTATGTGTGTCCCCCTCCCTCGCTGTGTGCGTGTGTCCCTCCCTCACTGTGTGCGTGTGTACCTCCCTCACTGTGTGCGTGTCCCCATCCCTCGCTCTGTGTGTGCGTGGCCCCTCCCTCACTGTGTGTGTGTGTCCCCCTCCCTCGCTGTGTGTGCGTGTCCCTCCTTCACTGTGTGTGTGCGTGTCCCCCTCTCTCGCTATGTGTGGGTTTCCCGCCCTCGCTGTGTGTGTGTATGTGTCCCTCCCTCTCTGTGTGCGTGACCCCTCCCTCGCTGTGTGTGTGTGTGTGTGTCCCTCCCTCGCTGTGTGTGTTTGTCCCCCTCCCTCGATGTGTGCGTGTGTCCCTCCCTCACTGTGTGAGTGTGTCCACCTCCCTCGCTTTGTGCATGTCGCCCTCCCTCGCTGTGTGTGTGTCCCCCTCCCGCGCTGTGTGTGTGTCCCCTCATGCATCGCTGTGTGTGTGTGTGTGTGTGTCCCTGCTTCGCTGTGTGTGTCCACCTCCCTCGCTGTGTGCGTGACTCCTCCCTCGCTGTCTGTGTGTCCCTCCCTCGCTCTGTGTGTCTGTCCCCTCCCTCACTGTGTCCCCCTGCCTCGCTGTGTGCATGTCCCCCACCCTCGCTGTGTGCGTGTCCCCCTCCCTCGTTGTGTGTGTGTCCCCTCGTCCCTCGCTGTGTGTTTGCGTGTCCCTCCCTCGCTGTGAGTGTGTGCGTCCCTCTCCCTCGCTGGATGTGTATGTGTCCCTCCCTCGCTGTGTGTGTGCCCCCTTCCCTCGCTATGTGTGTGTGTCCCACCCTCACTGTGTGTTTGCGTGTCCCCCTCCCTCGCTGTGAGTGTGCGCGTCACTCTCCCTCGCTATGTGTGTGTGTCCCTCCCTCGCTGTAATTGTGTACTCCTCCCTGGCTGTACGTGTGTGTGTCCCCCTCCCTCACTGTGTGTGTGTGTGTCCCCCTCCCGCGCTGTGTGTGTGTCCCCCTCCCTCGCTGCGTGCGTGACCCCTCCCTCGCTGTGTGTGCGTGTCCCACCCTCGATGTGTCTATGAGTCATTCCCTCACTGTTTGTGAATGTGTCCCTCACTCACTATGTGCGTGTCCCCCTCCCTCGCTGTGTGTGTGCGTGTCCCTTCCTGGCTGTATGTGTGTGTGTCCCCCTCCCTTCACTATGCGTGTGCCACCTCTCCCTCGCTGTGTCTGTGTGTGTGTGTCCCTCCTCGCTGTGTGTGCGTGTCCCTCCCTCGCTGTGTCTGTGTCCCCCTCCCTCGCTGTGGGTGTGTGTGTCCCCCCTCACTCGCTGTGTGTGTGTGTGCCCTCCCTCGCTATGTGTGTGTGCCCCCTTCCCTCGCTATGTGTGTGTGCCCCCTTCCCTCGCTGTGTGTGTGTGTCCCACCCGCGCTGTGTGTGTGTGTCCCTCCCGCATTGTGTGTGTGTATGTCCCCCTCCCTCGCTGTGTGCGTGTCCCCCTCCCACGCTGTGTGTATGTCCCCTCCTCCCTTGCTGTGTGTGTGTGTCCCTCCCTCATTGTGTGTGTGCCACCCCTCCCTTGCTGTGTGTGTGTTCGCTCCTCCCTCGCTGTGTGTGTGTGTGTCCCTCCCTCGCTGTGTTTGTGCCCCCCTCCCTTGCTGTGTGTGCGTGTCCCTCCCTCGCGTTGTGTGTGTGTGTCCCTCCCTCACTGTGCGCTTGTGTGTCCCCTCCCTCGCTGTGTGCGTGTCCCCCTCCCACGCTGTGTGTGTGTCCCCTCCTCCCTTGCTGTGTGTGTGTGTGTCCCTCCCTCATTGTGTGTGTGCCACCCCTCCCTTGCTGTGTGTGTGTTCGCTCCTCCCTCGCTGTGTGTGTGTGTGTCCCTCCCTCGCTGTGTTTGTGCCCCCCTCCCTCGCTGTGTGTGCGTGTCCCTCCCTCGCTGTGTTTGTGCGTGTCCCTCCCTCACTGTGCGCTTGTGTGTCCCCTCCCTCGCTGTGTGCGTGTCCCCCTCCCACGCTGTGTGTGTGTCCCCTCCTCCCTTGCTGTGTGTGTGTGTCCCTCCCTCATTGTGTGTGTGCCACCCCTCCCTTGCTGTGTGTGTGTTCGCTCCTCCCTCGCTGTGTGTGTGTGTGTGTCCCTCCATCGCTGTGTGTGTGCGTGTGCCCCTCCCTCGCTGTGAGTGTGCCCCCCTCCCTCGCTGTGTGTGTGTCCCCCTCCCTCGCAGTGTGTGCGTCTCCGGCACTCGCTGTGAGTGTGCGTGTCCCTCCCTCACTGGATGTGTGTTTGTCCCCCTACCTCGCTGTGTGTGTGCGTGTGCCCCTCCCTCGCTGTGAGTGTGCCCCCCTCCCTCGCTGTGTGTGTGTGTCCCCCTCCCTCGCTGTGTGTGCGTCTCCGGCACTCGCTGTGAGTGTGCGTGTCCCTCCTTCGCTGTATGTGTGTTTGTCCCCCTCCCTCACTGTGTGCGCGCCACACCTCCCTCGCTGTGTGTGTGTGTCCATCCCACATTGTGTGCGTGTGACCTTCCCTCACTGGTTGCGTGTCCCCCTCCCTCGCTGTGTGTGTGCGTGTGCCCCCCACGCTGTGTGTGCGTGTCCCCCCTTGCTGTGTGTGCGTGTTCCTCCCTCGCTGTGTGTGTGTGTGTTCCCCTCCCTCGATGTGTGTCTGTGTGTGTGTGTCCCTCCCTCGCTGTGTGCGTGTGTCCCTCCCTCACTGTGTGCTTGTCCCCCTCCCTCGCTGTGTGCGTGTCCCCCTCCCTCGCTGTTTGTGTGTCCCCTCCTCCCTTGCTGTATGTGTGTGTGTGTGTGCGTGTCCCTCCCTCGCTGTGTGTGTGTGTGTGTCCACCTCGCTCGCTGTGTGTGTGCGTGTCCCTCCCTCGCTGTATGTGTGTGTGTGTCCCAGCCTCACTGTGTGTGTCCCCCTTCATCGATGTGTGCGTGACCCCTCCCTCGCTGTGTGTGTGCGTGTCCCCCTCCCTCGATGTGTATGCGTGTCCCTCCCTTGCTGTGTGTTTGTCCCCCTCCCTCGATGTGTGTGTGTGTCCCCTTCCTCGCTATGTGTGTGTGTCCCCCTCCCTCGCTATGTGTGTGTGTCCCCCTCCCTCGCTGTGTGTGTGTCCCCTTCCCGCGCTGTGTGCGTGACTCCTCCCTCGCTGTGAGTGTGCGTGTCCCTCCCTCGCTGTGTGTGTGTCCCCTCCTTCACTGTGTGAGTGTGTGTCCCCCTCCCTCGCTGTGCGTGTGTGTGCCCCTCCCTCACTGTGTGTGTGCGTGTCCCTCCCACGCTGTGTGTGTCCCCCTCCCTCGCTGTGTGCGTGTGTCCCTCCCTCACAGTGTGAGTGTGTGTCCCCTCCCTCGCTGTGTGCATGTCCCGCTCCCTCACTGTGTGTGTGTGTGTCCCCTCCTCCCTCGCTGTGTGTGTGTCCCTCCCGCATTGTTTGTGTGCATGTACCCCTCCCACGCTGTGTGTGTGTCCCCTCCTCCCTTGCTGTGTGCGCGAGTCACTCCCTCGCTGTGTGTGTGCGTGTCCCCCTCCCTCGCTGTGTGTGTGCGTGTGCCCCTCTCTCACTGTGTGCGTGCAACCCCTCCCTCGCTGTGTGTGTGTCTCCCTCCCTCGCTGTGTGTGTGTGTGTCCCTCCCTCGCTGTGTGCGTGACCCCTCCCTCGCTGTGTGTGTGCCCCTCCCTCGCTGTGTGTGTGTGTGTGTCCCTCCCTCGCTGTGTGTGTGTGTACACCTCGCTCGCTGTGTGTGTGCATGTCCATCCCTCGCTATGTGTGTTTGTCCCCCTCCCACGCTATGTATGTGTGTCCCCCTCCCTCGCTGTGTGCGTGTGTCCCTCCCTCACTGTGTGCGTGTGTACCTCCCTCGCTGTGTGCGTGTCCCCATCCCTCGCTCTGTGTGTGCATGTCCCCCTCGCTCGCTGTGTGTTTGTTCCCCTCCCTCGCTGTATGTGTGTGTTCCCCTCCCTCGCTGTGTGTGCGTGTCCCTCCTTCACTGTGTGTGTGCGTGTCCCCCTCTCTCGCTGTGTGTGGGTATCCCGCCCTCGCTGTGTGTGTGTATGTGTCCCTCCCTCTCTGTGTGCGTGACCCCTCCCTCGCTGTGTGTGTGTGTCCCTCCCTCGCTGTGTGTGTGTGTCCCCCTCCCTCGCTGTGTGTGTGTCTCCGGCACTCGCTGTGTGTGTGCGTGTCCCTCCCTCGCTGTGTGTGTGCCCTCTTCCCTCGCTGTGTGTGTGTGTCCTCCACCCGCGCTGTGTGTGTGTGTCCCTCCCGCATTGTGTGTGTGTATGTCCCCTTCCCTCGCTGTGTGCGTGTCCCCCTCCCACGCTGTGTGTTTGTCCCCTCCTCCATTGCTGTGTGTGTGTCCCTCCCTCATTGTGTGTGTGCCACCCCTCCCTTGCTTTGTGTGTGTTCGCTCCTCCCTCGCTGTGTGTGTGTGTGTCCCTCCCTCGCTGTGTTTGTGCCCCCCTCCCTCGCTGTGTGTGCGTGCCCCTCCCTCGCTGTGTGTGTGCGTGTCCCTCCCTCACTGTGCGTTTGTGTGTCCCCTCCCTCACTGTGTGCGTGTCCCCCTCCCACGCTGTGTGTGTGTCCCCTCCTCCCTTGCTGTGTGTGTGTGTCCCTCCCTCATTGTGTGTGTGCCACCCCTCCCTTGCTGTGTGTGTGTTCTCTCCTCCCTCGCTGTGTGTGTGTGTCCCTCCCTCGCTGTGTTTGTGACCCCCTCCCTCGCTGTGTGTGCGTGTCCCTCCCTCGCTGTGTGTGTGCGTGTTCCTCCCTCACTGTGCGCTTGTGTGTCCCCTCCCTCGCTGTGTGCGTGTCCTCCTCCCACGCTGTGTGTGTGTCCCCTCCTCCCTTGCTGTGTGTGTGTGTGTGTCCTTCCGTCACTGTGTGTGCGCCACCCCTCCCTTGCTGTGTGTGTGTTCGCTCCTCCCTCGCTGTGAGTGTGCCCCCCTCCCTCGCTGTGTGTGTGTCCCCCTCCCTCGCTGTGTGTGCGTCTCCGGCACTTGCTGTGTGTGTGTGTGTCCCTCCCTCGCTGTGTGCGTGTGTCCCTCCCTCACTGTGTGCTTGTCCCCCTCCCTCGCTGTGTGCGTGTCCCCCTCCCTCGCTGTTTGTGTGTCCCCTCCTCCCTTGCTGTATGTGTGTGTGTGTGTGTGTGTGTGTGTGTGTGCGTGTCCCTCCCTCGCTGTGTGTGTGTGTGTCCACCTCGCTCGCTGTGTGTGTGCGTGTCCCTCCCTCGCTGTATGTGTGTGTGTGTCCCGGCCTCACTGTGTGTGTGTCCCTCCATCGATGTGTGCGTGACCCCCCCCGCTGTGTGTGTGCGTGTCCCCCTCGCTCGATGTGTATGCGTGTCCCTCCCTCGCTGTGTGTGTTCCTCCCTCACTGTGTGCGTGTGTCCCTCATTCACTGTGTGCGTGTGTCCCTCCCTCGCTGTGTGTGTGTCCCTCCCTCACTGTGTGTGTGTCCCTCCTTCACAGTGTGCGTGTGTCCCTCCCTCGCTGTGTGTTTGTCCCCCTCCCTCGATGTGTGTGTGTGTCCCCCTCCCTCGCTATGTGTGTGTGTCCCCCTTACTCGCTTTGTGTGTGTCCCCTTCCCGCGCTGTGTGCGTGACTCCTCCCTCGCTGTGTGTGTGTCCCCTCCTTCACTGTGTGAGTGTGTGTCCCCCTCCCTCGCTGTGCATGTATGTGCCCCTCCCTCACTGTGTGTGCGTGTCCCTCCCTCGCTGTGTGTGTGTCCCCCTCCCTCGCTGTGTGCGTGTGTCCCTCCCTCACAGTGTGAGTGTGTGTCCCCTCCCTCGCTGTGTGCATGTCCCGCTCCCTCACTGTGGGTGTGTCCCCTCCTCCCTCGCTGTGTGTATGTCCCTCCCGCATTGTTTGTGTGCATGTACCCCTCCCTCGCTGTGTGTGTGCGTGTCCCCCTCCCTCGCTGTGTGTGTGCGTGTGCCCCTACGGCTCTGTGAGTGTGCCCCCACTCCCTCGCTGTGTGTGTGTCCCCCTCCCTCGTTGTGTGTGCGTCTCCCTCCCTCGCTGTGAGTGTGCGTGTCCCTCACTCGCTGTATGTGTGTTTGTCCCCCTCTCTCTCTGTGTGCGTGCAACCCCTCCCTCGCTGTGTGTGTGTGTCCCTCCCTCGCTGTGTGTGTGTGTGTGTGTGTGTGTGTCCCTCCCTCGCTGTATGCGTTACCCCTCCCTCGCTGTGTGTGTGTGTGTGTGTCCCGCCCTCGCTGTGTGTGTGTGTGTGTGTCCCTCCCTCGCTGTGTGTGTGTGTACACCTCGCTCGCTGTGTGTGTGCGTGTCCCTCCCTCGCTATGTGTGTGTGTCCCCCTCCCACGCTATGTATGTGTGTCCCCCTCCCTCGCTGTGTGCGTGTGTCCCTCCCTCACTGTGTGCGTGTGTACCTCCCTCGCTGTGTGCGTGTCCCCATCCCTCGCTCTGTGTGTGCGTGTCCCCCTCGCTCGCTGTGTGTGTGTCCCCCTCCCTCGCTGTATGTGTGTGTCCCCCTCCTTCGCTGTGTATGCGTGTCCCTCCTTCACTGTGTGTGTGCGTGTCCCCCTCTCTCGCTGTGTGTGGTTATCCCACCCTCGCTGTGTGTGTGTATGTGTCCCTCCCTCTCTGTGTGCGTGAATCCTCCCTCGCTCTGTGTGTGTGTGTGTGTGTGTGTCCCTCCCTCACTGTGTGTGTTTGTCCTCCTACCTCGCTGTGTGCGTGTGTCCCTCCCTCACTGTGTGAGTGTGTGTCCCCCTCCCTCGCTGTGTGCATGTCGCCCTCCCTCGCTGTGTGTGTACCCCTCCCTCGCTGTGTGTGTGTCCCCTCGTGCCTCGCTCTGTGTGTGTGTGTTTGTGTGTCCCTGCTTCGCTGTGTGTGTCCACCTCCCTCGCTGTTTGCGTGACCCCTCCCTCGCTGTGTGTGTGTACCTCCCTCGCTCTGTGTGTCTGTCCCCTCCCTTACTGTGTGAGTGTGTGTCCCCCTTCCTCGTTGTGTGCATGTCCCCCACCCTCGCTGTGTGCGTGTCCCCCTCCCTCGTTGTGTGTGTGTCCCCTGGTCTCTCGCTGTGTGTGTGTGTGTGTGTGTGTGTCCCTCCCTCGCTGCGTGTGTGTGTCCCTCCCTCACTGCGTGCGTGTCCACCTCCCTCGCTGTGTGTGTGCGTGTCCCTCCCTCGCTGTATGTGTGTGTACCCCTCACCCTCATTGTGTGTGTGCCATCCCTCCCTCGCTGTGTGTGTGTCCCCCTCCCTCGCTGTCTGTGTGCCCCTCCCTCACTGTGTGAGTGTGTGTCCCCCTCCCTCGCTGTGTGCGTGTCCCCCTCCCTCGTTGTGTGCGTGTCCCCTTCCCTCGCTGTGTGTGCGTGTCCCTCCCTTGCTGAGTGCGTGTGTGTGTCCTTCCCTCACTGTGAGTGTGTTTCCCTCCCTCACTGTGTGAATGTGTGTCCCCCGCCCTCGCTTTGTGTGTGTCCCCCTCCCTCGCTGTGTGTGTGTGTGTGTGTGTTCCCCTCACTGGCTGTGTGTGTGCGTGTTCACCTCGCTCCCTGTGTGTTTGTGTGTCCCACTCCCTCGCTGTGTGTGTCCCCCTCCCTCGAAGTGTGCGTCCCCCTCTCTCGCTGTGTGTGCGTGTACCCCATCCTCGCTGTGTGTGTGCGTGTCCCTCCCTCGCTGTGTGTGTGCGTGTCCCCCTTCCTCGCTCTGTGTGTGTGTGTTCCCCTCCGTCGCTGTGTGTGCGGGTCCCTCCCTCCCTATGTGTGTGTGTCCCCCTCCCTCGCTGTGTGCGTGTGTCCCTCCCTCACTGTGCGCGTGTCCCCCTTCCTCGATGGGTGCGTGTCCCCCTCCCGCGCTGTGCGTGTGCGTGTCTCTCCCTCGCTGTGTGTTTGCCCCCTTCCCTCGCTGTGTGTGTGTACCCCCTCCCTCGCTGTGTGTTTGCGTGTCCCTCCCTCGCTGTGAGTGTGCGTGTCCCTCTCCCTCGCTGTATGTGTATGTGTCCCTCCCTCGCTGTGTGTGTGTCTCCCCCTCCCTTGCTGTGTGTGTCCCCCTCCCTCGCTGTGATTGTGCCCCCCTCCCTCGCTGTGGGTGTGTGTGTGCCCCCTACCTCGCTGTGTGTGTGTCCCCCTCCCTCGCTGTGTGTGTGTGTGTGTGTCCCTACCTCACTGTGTGCGTGTGTCCCTCCCTCGCTGTGTGCATGCCCCCTCCCTCGCTGTGTGCGTGTCCCCATGCCTCGCTGTGAGTGCGTGTCCCTCCCTTGCTGTGTGTGTGTGTCCCTCCCTCTCTCAGTGTGTGTGTCCCCCTCCCTCGCTGTATGTGTGCGTATACACCTCGCTCGCTGTGTGTGTGCGTGTCCCTCCCTCGCTATGTGTGTGTGTCCCCCTCCCTCGCTATGTATGTGTGTCCCTCTCCTTCGCTGTGTGCGTGTGTCCCTCCGTCACTGTGTGCGTATGTACCTCCCTCACTGTGTGCGTGTACCCCTCCATCACTGTGTGCTTGTCCCCATCCCTCGCTGTGTGTGTGCGTGTCTCCCTCAGTCGCTGTGTGTGTGTCCCTCTCCCTCGCAGTATTTGTGTGTCACCCTCCCTCGCTGTGTGTGCGTGTCCCTCCCTCACTGTGTGTGTGCGTTTCCCCCTCTGTCGCTGTGTGTGGGTGTCCCTCCCTCGCTGTGTGTGTGTGTGTCCCTCCCTCGCTGTGTGTACGTGTGTCCCTCCCACGCTGTATGTGTGTTTGTTCCCCTCCCTCACTGTGTGTGTGCCACCTCTCCGTCGCTGTGTGCGTCCACCTCCCTCGCTGTGTGTGTCCCCCTCCCTCGATGTGTGTGTGTGTCCCTCCGTCACTGTGTGCGTGTGTACCTCCCTCGCTGTGTGCGTGTACCCCTCCATCACTGTGTGCTTGTCCCCATCCCTCGCTGTGTGTGTGCGTGTCTCCCTCAGTCGCTGTGTGTGTGTCCCTCTCCCTCGCAGTATTTGTGTGTCACCCTCCCTCGCTGTGTGTGCGTGTCCCTCCCTCATTGTGTGTGTGCGTGTCCCCCTCTGTCGCTGTGTGTGGGTGTCCCTCCCTCGCTGTGTGTGTGTGTGTCCCTCCCTCGCTGTGTGTACGTGTGTCCCTCCCACGCTGTATGTGTGTTTGTCCCCCTCCCTCACTGTGTGTGTGCCACCTCTCCGTCGCTGTGTGCGTCCACCTCCCTCGCTGTGTGTGTCCCCCTCCCTCGATGTGTGTGTGTGTACCCCTTCCTCGATATGTGTGTATGTCCCCTCCTTCGCTATGTGTGTGTGTCCCCCTCCCTCGCTATGTGTGTGTTTCCCCCTCCCTCGTTGTGAGTGTGTGTCCCTCGCTCACTGTGTGAATGCGTGTCCCCGCACTCGCTTTGTGTGTGTCCCCCTCCCTCGCTGTGTGTGTGTGTGTGTGTCCCACCCTGGCTGTGTGTGTGCGTGTCCACCTCGCTCGCTGTGTGTGTGTGTGTGTGTCCCCTCCCTCGCTGTATGTGTGTGTGTCCCCCTCACTCACTGTGTGTGTGCCACCCTCTCCCTCACTGTGTGTGTCCCACTCCCTCGCTGTGTGTGTCCCCCTCCCTGGATGTGTGCGTCCCCCTCTCTCGCTGTGTGTGTGCGTGTCCTTCCCTCGCTGTGTGTGCGCGTGTCCCCCTTCCTCGCTTTGTGTGTGTGTGTTCCCCTCCGTCACTGTGTGTGCGGGTCACTCCCTCGCTGTGTGTATGACCCATCCCTCGCTGTATGTGCGTGTCCCTCCCTCACTATGTGTGTGTGTCCTCCTCCCTCGCTGTGTGCGTGTGTCCCTCCCTCACTGTGCGCGTGTGTCCCTCCCTCGCTGTGTGTGTGTCCCGCTCCCGCGCTGTGCGTGTGCGTGTCCGTCCCTCGCTGTGTGTGTGCCCCCTTCCCTCGCTGTATGTGTGTCCCCCTCCCTCGCTGTGTGTGTGTGTGCGTGTCCCTCCCTTGCTGTGTGTGTGCGTGTCCCTCCCTCGCTGTGAGTACGCGCGTCCCTCTCCCTCGCTGTGTGTGTGTCCCTCCCTCGCTGTGTGTGTCTCCCCCTCCCTTGCTGTGTGTGTGTCCCCCTCCCTCGCTGTGTGTGTGTGTGTCCCTCCCTCGCTTTGTGTTTGCATGACCCTCCCTCACTGTGAGTGTGCGCGTCCCTCTCCCTCGCTGTATGTGTATGTGTCCCTCCCTCGCTGTGCGTGTGCACCCTTCCCTCGCTGTGTGTGTGTTCCCCTCCCTCGCTGTGTGTGTGTGTGTGTGTGTCCCTCCCTCGCTGTGTGTTTGCGTGTCCCCCTACCTCGCTGTGAGTGTGCGCGTCACTCTCCCTCGCTGTATGTTTGTGTTTCCCTCCCTCGCTGTGATTGTGTCCCTCCCTCGCTGTGTGTGTGTATGTCCCCCTTACTCGCTGCGTGCGTGACCCCTCCCTCGCTGTGTGTACGTGTCCCTCCCTCGCTGTGTCTATGAGTCCTTCCCTCACTGTTTGTGAATGTGTCCCTCCCTCACTATGTGCGTGTCCCCCTCCCTCGCTGTGTGTGTGACCCCTCCCTCGCTGTGTTTGTGCGTGTCCCTCCCTGGCTGTATGTGTGTGTGTCCCCCTCCCTCACTATGTGTGTGCCACCCCTCCCTCGCTGTGTGTGTGTGTGTCCCTCCCTCGCTATGTGTGCGTGTCCCTCCCTCGCTGTGTCTGGGTGTCCATTCCCTCACTGTGTGTGTGTCCCCCTCCCTTGCTGTGTGTGTGTCCCCCTCCTCCGCTGTGTGTGTGCCCCCCTCCCTCGCTGTGGGTGTGTGTGTGTCCCCTCACTCGCTGTGTGTGTGTGTGTCCCTCCCTCGCTGTGTGCGTGTCGCCGCACCTCGCTGTGTGTGCATGTGTGTGTTTGTGTGTCCCTCTCTCGCTGTGTGTGCGTGTACCCCTTCCTCGCTGTGTGTGTGTCTGTTCCCCTCCCTCGCTGTGTGTGCGGGTCCCTCCCTCGCTGTGTGTGTGACCCATCCCTCTCTGTATGTGTGTGTCCCTCCCTCACTGTGCACGTGTCCCCCTCCCGCGCTGTGTGTGTGTGTGTACCTCCCTCGCTGTGTGTGTGCCCCCTTCCCTCGCTGTGTGTGTGTGTCCCACCCGCGCTGTGTGTGTTTGTCCCTCCCGCATTGTGTGTGTGTATGTCCCCCTCCCTCGCTGTGTGTGTGTCCCTCCCTCGCTGTGTTTGTGTCCCCCCTCCCTCGCTGTGTGTGCGTGTCCATCCCTCGCTGTGTGTGTGCGTGTACCTCCCTCACTGTGAGCTTGTGTGTCCCCTCCCTCGCTGTGTGTGTGCGTGTCCCTCCCTCGCTGTGTGTGTGCGTGTCCCCCTCCCTCGCTGTGTGTGTGCGTGTGCCCCTCGCTCGCTGTGATTATGCCCCCCTCCCTCGCTGTGTGTGTGTCCCCCTCCCTCGCTGTGTGTGCGTCTCCGGCCCTCGCTGTGAGTGTGCGTGTCTCTCCCTCGCTGTATGTGTGTTTGTACCCATCTCTCACTGTGTGCGTGCCACACGTCCCTCGTTGTGTGCGTGTGTCCTTCCCTCACTGGTTGCGTGTCACCCTCCCTCGCTGTGTGTGTGCGTGTGGCCCCCACGCTGTGTGTGCGTGTCCCCCTCGCTGTGTGTGCGTGTCCCTCCCTCGCTGTGTGTGTCCCCCTCCCTCGCTGTGTGTTTGCGTGTCCCTCTCTCGCTGTGAGTGTGCGCGTCCCTCTCCCTCGCTGTATGTGTGTGTGTCCCTCCCTCGAAGTGTGTGTGCCCCCTTCCCTCGCTGTGTGTGTGTCCCCCACCCGCGCTGTGCGTGTGCGTGTCCCTCCCTCGCTGTGTGTGTGCCCCCTTCCCTCGCTGTGTGTGTGTCCCCTTCTCTCACTGAGTGTGTGCGTGTCCCTCCCTCACTGTGAGTGTGCGTGTCCCTCTCCCTCGCTGTATGTTTGTGTGTCCCTCCCTCGCTGTGTGTGTGCCTCCCCCTCCCTTGCTGTGTGTGTGTCCCCCTCCCTCACAGTGAGTGTGTGTCCCCCTCCCTCGCTGTGATTGTGCCCCCCTCCCTCGCTGTGAGTGTGTGTGTGTCCCCTCCCTCGCTGTGTGTTTGCGTGTCCCTCCCTCGCTGTGAGTGTGCGTGTCCCTCTCCGTCGCTGTATGTGTGTGTGTGCCTCCCTCGCTGTGTGTGTGTCTCCCCTTCCCTTGCTGTGAGTGTGTCCCTCTCCCTCACTCTGTGTGTGTGTCCCCTCCATCGCTGTAATTGTGCCCCCCTCCCTCGCTGTGGGTGTGTGTGTACCCCTCCCCCGCTTTGTGTGTGTACCCCTCCCTCGCTGTGTGTGTCTCCCCTCGTCGCTCGCTGTGTGTGTGTGTGTGTGTGTGTGTGCGTGTCCCTCCCTCGCTGTATGTGTGTGTGTCCCTCTCCCTCATTGTGTGTGTGCCACCCTTCCCTCGCTGTGTGTGTGTATGTCCGCATCCCTCGCTGAGTGCGTGTCCCTCCCTCGCTGTGTGTGCGCGTGTCCACCTCGCTCACGGTGTGTGTGCCAACCCTCCCTCGCTGTGTGTGTGTGTCCCTCCCTCGCTGTGTGGGTGTCCCCCTCCTGCGTTGGGTGCGTGTCCCCTTCCCTCGCTGTGTGTGCTTGTCCCTCCCTCGCTATGTGTGTGTGTCCCCTCCCTCGCTATGTGTACGTGACCCGTCCATCGCTGTGTGCGTGTGTCCCTCCCTAACTGTGTGAATGTCCCCCTCCCTCGCTGTGTGCGTGTGTCCCTCCCTCGCTGTGTGCGTGTCCCCATCCCTCGCAGTGTGTGCGTGTCACTCCCTCACTGTGTGTGTGTGTCCCTCCGTCGCTGTGAGTGTGCCCCCCCTCGCTCGCTGTGTGTGCATCTCCCTCCCTCGCTGTGTGTGTGCCACCCCTCCCTCGATGTGTGTGTGTGTGTGTCCCTCCCATCTGTGTGCGTGACCCCTCCCTCGCTGTGTGTGTGCGTGTCCCTCCCTCGCTGTGTGTGCGTGTCCCTCCCTCGCTGTGTCTATGAATCCTTCCCTCACTGTTTGTGCGTGTGTCCCTCCGTCACTGTGTGCTTGTCCCACTCCCTCGCTGTGTGTGTGACCCCTCCCTCGCTGTGTGTGTGCGTGTACCTCCCTGGCCGTATATGTGTGTCCCCCTCCCTCAATGTGTGTGTGTGTGTGTCCCTCCCTCGCTGCGTGAGTGACCCCTTCCTCGCTGTGTGTGAGCGTGTCCCTCCCCCGATGTGTGTGCGTGTCCCTCCCTCGCTGTGTGCGTGTCCCCTTCCCTCGTTGTGTGTGTGACCCCTACCTCGCTGTGTGTGTGCGTGTCCCTCCCTCGCTGTATGCGTGTGTGTGTCCCCCTCCCTCACTGTGTGTGTGCCACCCCTCCCTCACTGTGTGTGTGTCCCACTCCCTCGCTGTGTGTGTCCCCCTCCCTCGATGTGTGCGTCCCCCTCTCTCGCTGTGTGTGCGTGTACCCCATCCTCGCTGTGTGTGTGCGTGTCCCTCCCTCGCTGTGTGTGCGCATGTCCCCCTTACTCGCTGCGTGCGTGACACCTCTCTCGCTGTGTCTGCGTGTCCCTCCCTCGCTGTGTCTATGAGTCCTTCCCTCACTGTTTGTGAATGTGTCCCTCCCTCACTATGTGCGTGTCCCCCTCCCTCGCTGTGTGTGTGACCCCACCCTCGCTGTGTTTGTGCGTGTCCCTCCCTGGCTGTATGTGTGTGTGTCCCCCTCCCTCACTATGTGTGTGTCACCCCTCCCTCGCTGTGTGTGTGTGTGTCCCTCCCTCGCTGTGTGTGTGTGTCCCGCCCTCGCTGTGTCTGTGTGTCCATTCCCTCACTGTGTGCGTGTCCCCCTCCCTTGCTGTGTGTGTGTCCCCCTCCCTCGCTGTGTGTGTGCCCCCCTCCCTCGCTGTGGGGGTGTGTGTCCCCCCTCACTCGCTGTGTGTGTGTGTGTCCCTCCCTCGCTGTGTGCGTGTCCCCGTCCCTCGCTGTGTGTGCGTGTGTGTGTTTGTGTGTCCCTCCCTCGCTGTGTGTGTGTAACACATCCTCGCTGTGTGTGTGCGTGTCCCCCTTCCTCGCTCTGTGTGTGTGTGTTCCCCTCCCTCGCTGTATGTGTGTGTCCCTCCCTCGCTGTGCGCGTGTCCCCCTCCCGCGCTGTGTGTGTGCGTATACCTCCCTCGCTGTGTGTGTGCCCCCTTCCCTCGCTGTGTGTGTGTGTCCCACCCGCGCTGTGTGTGTGTGTCCCTCCCGCATTGTGTGTGTGTATGTCCCCCTCCCTCGCTGTGTGTGTGTCCCTCCCTCGCTGTGTTTGTGTCCCCCCTCCCTCGCTGTGTGTGCGTGTCCATCCCTCGCTGTGTGTGTGCGTGTACCTCCCTCACTGTGAGCTTGTGTGTCCCCTCCGTCGCTGTGTGTGTGCGTGTCCCTCCCTCGCTGTGTGTGTGCGTGTCCCCCTCCCTCGCTGTGTGTGTGCGTGTGCCCCTCGCTCGCTGTGAGTATGCCCCCCTCCCTCGCTGTGTGTGTGTCCCCCTCCCTCGCTGTGTGTGCGTCTCCGGCCCTCGCTGTGAGTGTGCGTGTCTCTCCCTCGCTGTATGTGTGTTTGTACCCCTCCCTCACTGTGTGCGTGCCACACGTCCCTCGTTGTGTGCGTGTGTCCTTCCCTCACTGGTTGCGTGTCCCCCTCCCTCGCTGTGTGTGTGCGTGTGCCCCCCACGCTTGTGTGCGTGTCCCCCTCGCTGTGTGTGCGTGTCCCTCCCTCGCTGTGTGTGTCCCCCTCCCTCGCTGTGTGTTTGCGTGTCCCTCCCTCGCTGTGAGTGTGCGCGTCCCTCTCCCTCGCTGTATGTGTGTGTGTCCCTCCCTGGAAGTGTGTCTGTGTGCGTGTTCCCTCCCTCGCTGTGTGTGTGCCCCCTTCCCTCGCTGTGTGTGTGCCCCCCACCCGCGCTGTGCGTGTGCGTGTCTCTCCCTCGCTGTGTGTGAGCCCCCTTCCCTCGCTGTGTGTGTGTCCCCCTCCCTCACTGAGTGTGTGCGTGTCCCTCCCTCGCTGTGAGTGTGCGTGTCCCTCTCCATCGCTTTATGTTTGTGTGTCCCTCCCTCGCTGTGTGTGTGCCTCCCCCACCCTTGCTGTGTGTGTGTCCCCCTCCCTCGCTGTGATTGTGCCCCCCTCACTCGCTGTGAGTGTGTGTGTCCCCCACCCTCGCTGTGTGTTTGCGTGTCCCTCCCTCGCTGTGAGTGTGCGCGTACCTCTCCGTCGCTGTATGTGTGTGTGTGCCTCCCTCGCTGTGTGTGTGTCTTCCCCTCCCTTGCTGTGAGTGTGTCCCTCTCCCTCACTTTGTGTGTGTGTGTCCCCCTCTCTCGCTTTGATTGTGCCCCCCTCCCTCGCTGTGGTTGTGTGTGCCCCCTCCCTCGCTGTGCATGTGTCCCCCTCCCTCGCTGTGTGTGTGTGTGTGTGCGTGTCCCTCCCTCGCTGTGTGTGTGTGTCCCTCTCTCGCTATGTGTGCGCGTCCCTCCCTCGCTGTGTGTGCATGTCCCCATCCTCGCTTCGTGTGTGTGTGTACCCCTCCCCCGCTTTGTGTGTGTACCCCTCCCTTGCTGTGTGTGCCCCCCCTCGTCGCTCGCTGTGTGTGTGTGTGCGTGTCCCTCACTCGCTGTATGTGTGTGTGTCCCTCTCCCTCATTGTGTGTGTGCCACCCTTCTCTCGCTGTGTGTGTGTATGTCCCCATCCCTCGCTGAGTGCGTGACCCCTCCCTTGCTGTGTGTGCTTGTCCCCCTCCCTCGCTGTGCGTGCGTGTCCCTCCCTCGCTGTGTGTGCGCGTGTCCACCTCGCTCACGGTGTGTGTGCCAACCCTCCCTCTCTGTGTGTGTGTGTGTCCCTCCCTCGCTGTGTGGGTGTCCCCCTCCTGCGTTGGGTGTGTGTCCCCTTCCCTCGCTGTGTGTGCTTGTCCCTCCCTCGCTATGTGTGTGTGTCCCCTCCCTCGCTATGTGTATGTGACCCCTCCATCGCTGTGTGCGTGTGTCCCTCCCTAACTGTGTGAATGTCCCCCTCCCTCGCTGTGTGCGTGTGTCCCTCCCTCGCTGTTTGCGTGTCCCCATCCCTCGCAGTGTGTGCGTGTCACTCCCTCACTGTGTGTGTGTGTGTCCCTCCGTCGCTGTGAGTGTGCCCCCCCTCGCTCGCTGTGTGCGCATCTCCCTCCCTCGCTGTGTGTGTGCCACCCCTCCCTCTGTGTGTGTGTGTGTGTGTGTGTGTGTGTGTGTGTGTGTCCCTCCCTCGCTGTGTGCGTGACCCCTCCCTCGCTGTGAGTGTGCGTGTCCCTCCCTCGCTGTGTGTGCGTGTCCCTCCCTCGCTGTGTCTATGAATCCTTCCCTCACTGTTTGTGCGTGTGTCCCTCCGTCACTGTGTGCTTGTCCCACTCCCTCGCTGTGTGTGTGACCCCTCCCTCTCTGTGTGTGAGCGTGTACCTCCCTGGCCGTATATGTGTGTCCCCCTCCCTCAATGTGTGTGTGTGTGTCCCCCTCCCTCGCTGCGTGAGTGACCCCTTCCTCGCTGTGTGTGAGCGTGTCCCTCCCCCGATGTGTGTGCGTGTCCCTCCCTCGCTGTGTGCGTGTCCCCCTCCCTCGCTGTGTGTGTGACCCCTCCCTCGCTGTGTGTGTGCGTGTCCCTCCCTCGCTGTATGTGTGTGTGTGTGTCCCTCCCTCACTGTGTGTGTGCCACCCCTCCCTCACTGTGTGTGTGTGTGTGTCCCACTCCCTCGCTGTGTGTGTCCCCCTCCCTCGATGTGTGCGTCCCCCTCTCTCGCTGTGTGTGCGTGTACCCCATCCTCGCTGTGTGTGTGCGTGTCCCTCCCTCGCTGTGTGTGCGCGTGTCCCCCTTACTCGCTGCGTGCGTGACACCTCTCTCGCTGTGTCTGCGTGTCCCTCCCTCGCTGTGTCTATGAGTCCTTCCCTCACTGTTTGTGAATGTGTCCCTCCCTCACTATGTGCGTGTCCCCCTCCCTCGCTGTGTGTGTGACCCCTCCCTCGCTGTGTTTGTGCGTGTCCCTCCCTGGCTGTATGTGTGTGTGTCCCCCTCCCTCACTATGTGTGTGTCACCCCTCCCTCGCTGTGTGTGTGTGTGTCCCTCCCTCGCTGTGTGTGCGTGTCCCTCCCTCGCTGTGTACGTGCCACACGTCCCTCGTTGTGTGCGTGTGTCCCTCCCTCACTGGTTGCGTGTCCCCCTCCCTCGCTGTGTGTGTGCGTGCACCCCCCATGCTGTGTGTGCGTGTCCCCCTCGCTGTGTGTGTTCCCCTCCCTCGCTGTGTATGTGCGTGCGCCCCCCATGCTGTGTGTGCGTGTCCCCCTCGCTGTGTGTGTCCCCGCTCCCTCGCTGTGTGTGTGTGTGTTCCCCTCCCTCGCTGTGTCTGTGGGTCCCTCCCTCGCTGTGTGTGTGACCCATCCCTCGCTGTATGTGTGTGTCCCTCCCTCACTGTGCGCGTGTCCCACTACCTCGCTATGTGTGTGTGTCCCCCTCCCGCGCTGTGTGTGTGCGTGTCCCTCCCTCGCTGTGTGTGTGCCCTCTTCCCTCGCTGTGTGTGTGTCCCCGACAAGCGCTGTGTGTGTGTGTCCCTCCCGCATTGTGTGTGTGTATGTCCCCCTCCCTCGCTGTGTGCGTGTCCCCCTCCCACGCTGTGTGTGTGTGTCCCTCCCTCATCGTGTGTGTGCCACCCCTCCCTTGCTGTGTGTGTGTTCGCTACTCCCTCGCTGTGTGTGCGTGTCCCTCCCTCACTGTGCGCTTGTGTGTCCCCTCCCTCGCTGTGTGTGTGCGTGTACCTCTCTCGCTGTGTGTGTGCCTACCCCTCCCTTGCTGTGTGTGTGTCCCCCTCCCTCACTGTGAGTGTGTGTCCCCCTCCCTCGCTGTGATTGTGCCCCCCTCCCTCGCTGTGAGTGTGTGTCCCACTCCCTCGCTGTGTGTTTGCGAGTCCCTCCCTCGCTGTGTGTGTGTCTCCCCTTCCCTTGCTGTGTGTGTGTACCCCTCCCTCGCTGTGATTGTGCCCCCCTCCCTCGCTGTGGATGTGTGTGTCCCCCCTCCCTCGCTGTGTGTGTGTCCCTTTCCCTCGCTGTGTGTGTGTTTGTGTGTGTGTGTGTGTGTGCGTGTCCCTCCCTCGCTGTGTGTGTGTGTCCCTCCCTCGCTGTGTGTGTGTGTCCCTCTCTCGCTATGTGTGCGTGTCCCTCCCTCGCTGTGTGTGCGTGTCCCCATCCTCGCTTCGTGTGTGTGTCCCCTCGTCGCTCGCTGTGTGTGTTTCCCCTCGTCGCTCGCTGTGTGTGTGTGTGCGTGTCCTTCCCTCGCTGTATGTGTGTGTGTCCCTCTCCCTCATTGTGTGTGTGCCACCCTTCCCTCGCTGTGTGTGTGTATGTCCCCATCCCTCGCTGAGTGTGTGTGTCTCTCCCGCATTGTGTGTGTGTATGTCCCCCTCCCTCGCTGTGTGCGTGTCCCCCTCTCACGCTGTGTGTGTGTGTCCCTCCCTCATCGTGTGTGTGCCACCCCTCCCTTGCTGTGTGTGTGTTCGCTACTCCCTCGCTGTGTGTGTGTGTGTGTGTCCCTCCCTCGCTGTGTGTGCGCGTGTCCACCTCGCTCACGGTGTGTGTGCCAACCCTCCCTCGCTTTGTGTGTGTGTCCCTCCCTCGCTGTGTGGGTGACCCCCTCCCGCGTTGGGTGCGTGTCCCCTTCCCTCGCTGTGTGTGCTTGTCCCTCCCTCGCTATGTGTGTGTGTCCCCTCCCTCACTATGTGAGTGTGTCCCCTCCCTCGCTATGTGTGTGTGTCCCCTCCCTCGCTATGTGTATGTGACCCCTACCACGCTGTGTGCGTGCCCCCGCCATCGCTGTGTGCCTGTCCCCATCCCTCGCTGTGTGTGTGTCCCCCTCCCTCGCTGTGTGTGTGCCCCCCTCCCTCGCTGTGGGTGTGTCCCCCCTCACTCGCTGTGTGTGTGTCCCTCCCTCGCTGTGTGCGTGTCCTCGTCCCTCGCTGTTGTGCGTGTGTGTGTTTGTGTGTCCCTCTCTCGCTGTGTGTGCGTGTACCCCATCCTCGCTGTGTGTGTGTGTGTTCCCCTCCCTCGCTGTGTGTGCGGGTCCCTCCCTCGCTGTGTGTGTGACCCATCCCTCGTTGTATGTGTGTGTCCCTCCCTCACTGTGCGCGTGTCCCCCTCCCTCGCTATGTGTGTGTCCCCCTCCCACGCTGTGTGTGCGTGTGTTCCTCCCTCGCTGTGTGTGTGCCTCCTTCCCTCGCTGTGTGTGTGTCCCCCACCCGCGCTGTGTGTCTGTGTCCCTCCCGCATTGTGTGTGTGTATGTCCCCCTCCCTCGCTGTGTGTTTTTCCCCTCCTCCCTTGCTGCTTGTGTGTGTCCCTCCCTCGCTGTGTTTCTGTCCCCTCTCCCTCGCTGTGTGTGCGTGTCCATCCCTCGCTGTGTGTGTGCGTGTCCCTCCCTCGCTGTGGGTGTGTGTGTCCCCCCTCACTCGCTGTGTGTGTGTCCCTCCCTCGCTGTGTGCGTGTCCCCGTCCCTCGCTGTGTGTGCGTGTGTGTGTTTGTGTGTCCCTCTCTCGCTGTGTGTGCGTGTACCCCATCCTCGCTGTGTGTGTGTGTGTTCCCCTCCCTCGCTGTGTGTGCGGGTCCCTCCCTCGCTGTGTGTGTGACCCATCCCTCGTTGTATGTGTGTGTCCCTCCCTCACTGTGCGCGTGTCCCCCTCCCTCGCAATGTGTGTGTGTCCCCCTCCCACGCTGTGTATGTGTTCCTCCCTCGCTGTGTGTGTGCCTCCGTCCCTCGCTGTGTGTGTGTCCCCCACCCGCGCTGTGTGTCTGTGTCCCTCCAGCATTGTGTGTGTGTATGTCCCCCTCCCTCGCTGTGTGTTATTTCCCCTCCTCCCTTGATGTGTGTGTGTGTCCCTCCCTCGCTGTGTTTGTGTCCCCTCTCCCTCGCTGTCTGTGTGTGTGTGTCCATCCCTCGGTGTGTGTGTGCGTGTCCCTCCCTCACTGTGCGCTTGTGTGTCCCCTCCCTCGCTGTGTGTGTGCGTGTCCCTCCCTCGCTGTGTGTGTGCGTGTCCCCCTCCCTCGCTGTGTGTGTGCGTGTGCCCCTCCCTCGCTGTGAGTGTGCTTCCTTCCCTCGCTGTGTGTGTGTCCCCCTCCCTCGCTGTGTGTGCGTCACCGGCCCTCGCTGTGAGTGTGCGTGTCCCTCCCTCGCTGTATGTGTGTTTGTCCCCCTCCCTCACTGTGTGCGTGCCACACCTCCCTCGCTGTGTGTGTGTGTGTGTGTCCCTCCCTCGTTGTGTGCGTGTGTCCTTCCCTCACTGGTTGCGTGTCCCCCACCCTCGCTGTGTGTGTGCGTGTGCCCCCCACGCTGTGTGTGCGTGTCGCCCCTCGCTGTGTGTGCGTGTCCCTCCCTCGCTGTGTGTGACACCCCTCCCTCGCTGTGTGTTTGCATGTCCCTCCCTTGCTGTGAGTGTGCGCGTCCCTCTACCTCGCTGTATGTGTGTGTGTCCCTCCCTCGATGTGTGTCTGTGTGTGTGTGTCCCTCCCTCGCTGTGTATGTGCCCCCTTCCCTCGTTGTGTGTGTGTCCCCCACCCGCGCTGTGCGTGTGCGTGTCCCTCCCTCGCTGTGTGTGTGTCCCCTTCCCTCGCTGTGTGTGTGTCCCCCTCCCTCACTGAGTGTGTGTGTGTCCCTCCCTGGCTGTGAGTGTGCGCGTCCCTCTCCCTCGCTGTATGTTTGTGCGTCCCTCCCTTGCTGTGTGTGTGCCTCCCCCTCCCTTGCTGTGTGTGTGTCCCCCTCCCTCACTGTGAGTGTGTGTCCCCCTCCCTCGCTGTGATTGTGCCCCCCTCCCTCGCTGTGAGTGTGTGTGTCCCCCCTCCCTCGCTGTGTGTTTGCGAGTCCCTCCCTCGCTGTGAGTGTGCGCGTCCCTCTCCCTCGCTGTATGTGTGTGTGTCCCTCCTTCGCTGTGTGTGTGTCTCCCCTTCCCTTGCTGTGTGTGTGTCCCCCTCCCTCAGTGTGTGTGTCTGTGTGCCCCTCCCTCGCTGTGATTGTGTCCCCCTCCCTCTCTGTGGGTGTGTGTGTCCCAACTCCCTCGCTGTGTGTGTGTCCCCCTCCCTCGCTGTGTGTGAGTGTGTGTGTGCGTGTCCCTCCCTCGCTGTGTGTGTGTCCCTCCCTCGCTGTGTGTGTGTCCCCCTCTCTCGCTATGTGTGCGTGTCCCTCCCTCGCTGTGTGTGCGTGTCCCCATCCTCGCTTCGTGTGTGTGTGTACCCCTCCCCCGCTTTGTGTGTGTACCCCTCCCTCGCTGTGTGTTTGTCCACTCGTCGCTCGCTGTGTGTGTGTGTGCGTGTCCCTCCCTCGCTGTATGTGTGTGTGTCCCTCTCCCTCATTGTGTGTGTGCCACCCTTCCCTCGCTGTGTGTGTGCGTGTCCCCCTTCCTCGCTCAGTGTGTGTGTGTTCCCCTCCCTCGCTGTGTGTGCGGGTCCCTCCCTCGCTATGTGTGTGACCCATCCCTTGATGTATGTGTGTGTCCCTCCCTTACTGTGCGCGTGTCCCCCTCCCTCGCTATGTGTGTGTGTCCCCCTTCCGCGCTGTGTGGGTGCGTGTCCCTCCCTCGCTGTGTATGTGCCCCCTTCCCTCGTTGTGTGTGTGTGTCCCACCCGCGCTGTGCGTGTGCGTGTCCCTCCCTCGCTGTGTGTGTGTCCCCTTCCCTCGCTGTGTGTGTGTCCCCCTCCCTCACTGAGTGTGTGTGTGTCCCTCCCTGGCTGTGAGTGTGCGCGTCCCTCTCCCTCGCTGTATGTTTGTGCGTCCCTCCCTTGCTGTGTGTGTGTCTCCCCCTCCCTTGCTGTGTGTGTGTCCCCCTCCCTCACTGTGAGTGTGTGTCCCCCTCCCTCGCTGTGATTGTGCCCCCCTCCCTCGCTGTGAGTGTGTGTGTCCCCCCTCCCTCGCTGTGTGTTTGCGAGTCCCTCCCTCGCTGTGAGTGTGCGCGTCCCTCTCCCTCGCTGTATGTGTGTGTGTCCCTCCTTCGCTGTGTGTGTGTCTCCCCTTCCCTTGCTGTGTGTGTGTCCCCCTCCCTCAGTGTGTGTGTCTGTGTGCCCCTCCCTCGCTGTGATTGTGTCCCCCTCCCTCTCTGTGGGTGTGTGTGTCCCAACTCCCTCGCTGTGTGTGTGTCCCCCTCCCTCGCTGTGTGTGAGTGTGTGTGTGCGTGTCCCTCCCTCGCTGTGTGTGTGTCCCTCCCTCGCTGTGTGTGTGTCCCCCTCTCTCGCTATGTGTGCGTGTCCCTCCCTCGCTGTGTGTGCGTGTCCCCATCCTCGCTTCGTGTGTGTGTGTACCCCTCCCCCGCTTTGTGTGTGTACCCCTCCCTCGCTGTGTGTTTGTCCACTCGTCGCTCGCTGTGTGTGTGTGTGCGTGTCCCTCCCTCGCTGTATGTGTGTGTGTCCCTCTCCCTCATTGTGTGTGTGCCACCCTTCCCTCGCTGTGTGTGTGCGTGTCCCCCTTCCTCGCTCAGTGTGTGTGTGTTCCCCTCCCTCGCTGTGTGTGCGGGTCCCTCCCTCGCTATGTGTGTGACCCATCCCTTGATGTATGTGTGTGTCCCTCCCTTACTGTGCGCGTGTCCCCCTCCCTCGCTATGTGTGTGTGTCCCCCTTCCACGCTGTGTGGGTGCGTGTCCCTCCCTCGCTGTGTGTGTGCCCCCTTCCATCGCTGTGTGTGTGTCCCCCACCCGCGCTGTGTGTGTGTGTCTCTCCCGCATTGTGTGTGTGTATGTCCCCGTCCCTCGCTGTGTGCGTGTCCCCCTCCCACGCTTTGTGTGTGTCGCCTCCTCCCTTGCTGTGTGTGTGTGTCCCTCCCTCATTGTGTGTGTGCCACCCCTCCCTCGCTGTGTGTGTGTGTGTGTCCGTCCCTCACTGTGTTTGTGTGTGTGTATGTCCCCCACCCTCGCTGTGTGTGCGTGTCCATCCCTCGCTGTGTGTGTGCGCGTCCCTCCCTCACTGTGCTCTTGTGTGTCCCCTCCCTCGCTGTGTGTGTGCGTGTCCCTCCCTCGCTGTGTGGGCGTGTGTCCCCCTCCCTCGCTGTGTGTGTGCGTGTGCCCCTTCCTCGCTGTGAGTGTGCCCCCCTCCCTCGCTGTGTGTGTGTCCCCCCTCCCTCGCTGTGTGTGCATCTCCGGCCCTCGCTGTGAGTGTGCGTGTCCCTCCCTCACTGTATGTGTGTTTGTTCCCCTCCCTCACTGTGTGCGTGCCACACCTCCCTCGCTGCGTGTGTGTGTGTGTGTGTCCCTCCCTCGATGTGTGCGTGTGTCCTTCCCTCACTGGTTGCGTGTCCCCCTCCCTCGCTGTGTGTGTGCGTGTGCCCCCCACGCTGTGTGTGCGTGTCCCACCTCGCTGTGTGTGCGTGTCCCTCCGTCGCTGTGTGTGTCCCCCCTCCCTCGCTGTGTGCTTGCGTGTCCCTCCCTCGCTGTGAGTGTGCGCGTCCCTCTCCCTCGCTGTATGTGTGTGTCCCTCCCTTGATGTGTGTCTGTGTGTGTGTTCCCTCCCTCGCTGTGTGTGTGCCCCCTTCCCTCGCTGTGTGTGTGTGTCCCACCCGCGCTGTGCGTGTACGTGTCCCTCTCTCACTGTGTGAGTGTCCCCTTCCCTCGTTGGGTGTGTGTCCCCCCCCCTCACTGTGTGTGTGCGTGTCCATCCCTCGCTGTGTGTGTGCGTGTACCTCCCTCACTGTGAGCTTGTGTGTCCCCTCCCTCGCTGTGTGTGTGCGTGTCCCTCCCTCGCTATGTGTGTGCGTGTCCCCCTCCCTCGCTGTGTGTGTACGTGTGCCCCTCGCTCGCTGTGAGTATGCCCCCCTCCCTCGCTGTGTGTGTGTCCCCCTCCCTCGCTGTGTGTGCGTCTCCGGCCCTCGCTGTGAGTGTGCGTGTCCCTCCCTCGCTGTACGTGTGTTTGTACCCCTCCCTCACTGTGTACGTGCCACACGTCCCTCGTTGTGTGCGTGTGTCCTTCCCTCACTGGTTGCGTGTCCCCCTCCCTCGCTGTGTGTGTGCGTGCACCCCCCATGCTGTGTGTGCGTGTCCCCCTCGCTGTGTGTGTTCCCCTCCCTCGCTGTGTATGTGCGTGCGCCCCCCATGCTGTGTGTGCGTGTCCCCCTCGCTGTGTGTGTCCCCGCTCCCTCGCTGTGTGTGTGCGTGTCCCCCTTCCTCGCTCTGTGTGTGTGTGTTCCCCTTCCTCGCTGTGTCTGTGGGTCCCTCCCTCGCTGTGTGTGTGACCCATCCCTCGCTGTATGTGTGTGTCCCTCCCTCACTGTGCGCGTGTCCCACTACCTCGCTATGTGTGTGTGTCCCCCTCCCGCGCTGTGTGTGTGCGTGTCCCTCCCTCGCTGTGTGTGTGCCCTCTTCCCTCTCTGTGTGTGTGTCCCCGACAAGCGCTGTGTGTGTGTGTCCCTCCCGCATTGTGTGTGTGTATGTCCCCCTCCCTCGCTGTGTGCGTGTCCCCCTCCCACGCTGTGTGTGTGTGTCCCTCCCTCATCGTGTGTGTGCCACCCCTCCCTTGCTATGTGTGTGTTCGCTACTCCCTCGCTGTGTGTGTGTGTCCCTCCCTCGCTGTGTTTGTGTCCCCCCTTCCTCGCTGTGTGTGCGTGTCCCTCCCTCACTGTGCGCTTGTGTGTCCCCTCCCTCGCTGTGTGTGTGCGTGTCCCCCTCCCTCGCTGTGTGTGTGCCCCCCTCCCTCGCTGTGTGTGTGTCCCCCTCCCTCGCTGTGTGTGCATCTCCGGCCCTCGCTGTGAGTGTGCGTGTCCCTCCCTCGCTGTATGTGTGTTTGTCCCCCTCCCTCACTGGTTGCGTGTCCCCCTCCCTCGCTGTGTGTGTGCGTGTGTCCCCCACGCTGTGTGTGCATGTCCCTCCCACGCTGTGTGTGTCCCCCCTCGCTGTGTGTTTGCGTGTCCCTCCCTCGCTGTGAGTGTGCACGTCCCTCTCCCTCGCTGTATGTGTGTGTGTGTCCCTCCCTCGATGTGTGTCTGTGTGTGTGTGTGTCCCTCCCTCGCTGTGTGTGTGCCCCCTTCCCTCGCTGTGTGTGTGTCCCCTACCCGCGCTGTGCGTGTGCGTGTCCCTCCCTCGCTGTGTGTGTGCCCCCTTCTCTCGCTGTGTGTGTGTCCCCCTCCCTCACTGAGTGTGTGCGTGTCCCTCCCTGGCTGTGAGTGTGCGCGTCCCTCTCCCTCGCTGTATGTTTGTGTGTCCCTCCCTCGCTGTGTGTGTGCCTCCCCCTCCCTTGCTGTGTGTGTGTCCCCCTCCCTCACTGTGAGTGTGTGTCCCCTCCCTCGCTGTGATTGTGCCCCCCTCCCTCGCTGTGAGTGTGTGTCCCACTCCCTCGCTGTGTGTTTGCGAGTCCCTCCCTCGCTGTGTGTGTGTCTCCCCTTTCCTTGCTGTGTGTGTGTACCCCTCCCTCAGTGTTTGTGACTGTGTCCCCCTCCCTCGCTGTGACTGTGCCCCCCTCCCTCGCTGTGGATGTGTGTGTCCCCCCTCCCTCGCTGTGTGTGTGTCCCTTTCCCTCGCTGTGTGTGTGTTTGTGTGTGTGTGTGTGCGTGTCCCTCCCTCGCTGTGTGTGTGTGTCCCTCTCTCGCTATGTGTGCGTGTCCCTCCCTCGCTGTGTGTGCGTGTCCCCATCCTCGCTTCGTGTGTGTGTCCCCTCGTCGCTCGCTGTGTGTGTGTCCCCTCGTCGCTCGCTGTGTGTGTGTGTGCGTGTCCTTCCTTCGCTGTATGTTTGTGCGTCCCTCTCCCTCATTGTGTGTGTGCCACCCTTCCCTCGCTGTGTGTGTGTATGTCCCCATCCCTCGCTGAGTGCATGACCCGTCCCTCGCTGTGTGTGTGTGTCTCTCCCGCATTGTGTGTGTGTATGTCCCCCTCCCTCGCTGTGTGCGTGTCCCCCTCTCACGCTGTGTGTGTGTGTCCCTCCCTCATCGTGTGTGTGCCACCCCTCCCTTGCTGTGTGTGTGTTCGCTACTCCCTCGCTGTGTGTGTGTGTGTGTGTCCCTCCCTCGCTGTGTGTGCGCGTGTCCACCTCGCTCACGGTGTGTGTGCCAACCCTCCCTCGCTGTGTGTGTGTGTGTCCCTCCCTCGCTGTGTGGGTGACCCCCTCCCGCGTTGGGTGCGTGTCCCCTTCCCTCGCTGTGTGTGCTTGTCCCTCCCTCGCTATGTGTGTGTGTCCCCTCCCTCACTATGTGAGTGTGTCCCCTCCCTCGCTATGTGTGTGAGTCCCCTCCCTCGCTATGTGTATGTGACCCCTACCACGCTGTGTGCGTGCCCCCGCCATCGCTGTGTGCCTGTCCCCATCCCTCGCTGTGTGTGTGTCCCCCTCCCTCGCTGTGTGTGTGCCCCCCCTCCCTCGCTGTGGGTGTGTCCCCCCTCACTCGCTGTGTGTGTGTCCCTCCCTCGCTGTGTGCGTGTCCTCGTCCCTCGCTGTTGTGCGTGTGTGTGTTTGTGTGTCCCTCTCTCGCTGTGTGCGCGTGTACCCCATCCTCGCTGTGTGTGTGTGTGTGTGTTCCCCTCCCTCGCTGTGTGTGCGGGTCCCTCCCTCGCTGTGTGTGTGACCCATCCCTCGTTGTATGTGTGTGTCCCTCCCTCACTGTGCGCGTGTCCCCCTCCCTCGCTATGTGTGTGTCCCCCTCCCACGCTGTGTGTGCGTGTGTTCCTCCCTCGCTGTGTGTGTGCCTCCTTCCCTCGCTGTGTGTGTGTCCCCCACCCGCGCTGTGTGTCTGTGTCCCTCCCGCATTGTGTGTGTGTATGTCCCCCTCCCTCGCTGTGTGTTTTTTCCCCTCCACCCTTGCTGTTTGTGTGTGTCCCTCCCTCGCTGTCTTTGTGTCCCCTCTCCCTCGCTGTGTGTGCGTGTCCATCCCTCGCTGTGTGTGTGCGTGTCCCTCCCTCGCTGTGGGTGTGTGTGTCCCCCCTCACTCGCTGTGTGTGTGTCCCTCCCTCGCTGTGTGCGTGTCCCCGTCCCTCGCTGTGTGTGCGTGTGTGTGTTTGTGTGTCCCTCTCTCGCTGTGTGTGCGTGTACCCCATCCTCGCTGTGTGTGTGTGTGTTCCCCTCCCTCGCTGTGTGTGCGGGTCCCTCCCTCGCTGTGTGTGTGACCCATCCCTCGTTGTATGTGTGTGTCCCTCCCTCACTGTGCGCGTGTCCCCCTCCCTCGCAATGTGTGTGTGTCCCCCTCCCACGCTGTGTATGTGTTCCTCCCTCGCTGTGTGTGTGCCTCCAACCCTCGCTGTGTGTGTGTCCCCCACCCGCGCTGTTAGTCTGTGTCCCTCCAGCATTGTGTGTGTGTATGTCCCCCTCCCTCGCTGTGTGTTATTTCCCCTCCTCCCTTGATGTGTGTGTGTGTCCCTCCCTCGCTGTGTTTGTGTCCCCTCTCCCTCGCTGTGTGTGCGTGTCCATCCCTCGGTGTGTGTGTGCGTGTCCCTCCCTCACTGTGCGCTTGTGTGTCCCCTCCCTCGCTGTGTGTGTGCGTGTCCCTCCCTCGCTGTGTGTGTGCGTGTCCCCCTCCCTCGCTGTGTGTGTGCGTGTGCCCCTCCCTCGCTGTGAGTGTGCTTCCTTCCCTCGCTGTGTGTGTGTCCCCCTCCCTCGCTGTGTGTGCGTCTCCGGCCCTCGCTGTGAGTGTGCGTGTCCCTCCCTCGCTGTATGTGTGTTTGTCCCCCTCCCTCACTGTGTGCGTGCCACACCTCCCTCGCTGTGTGTGTGTGTGTGTGTCCCTCCCTCGTTGTGTGCGTGTGTCCTTCCCTCACTGGTTGCGTGTCCCCCACCCTCGCTGTGTGTGTGCGTGTGCCCCCCATGCTGTGTGCGCGTGTCGCCCCTCGCTGTGTGTGCGTGTCCCTCCCTCGCTGTGTGTGAGACACCCCTCCCTCGCTGTGTGTTTGCATGTCCCTCCCTTGCTGTGAGTGTGCGCGTCCCTCTACCTCGCTGTATGTGTGTGTGTCCCTCCCTCGATGTGTGTCTGTGTGTGTGTGTCCCTCCCTCGCTGTGTATGTGCCCCCTTCCCTCGTTGTGTGTGTGTCCCCCACCCGCGCTGTGCGTGTGCGTGTCCCTCCCTCGCTGTGTGTGTGTCCCCTTCCCTCGCTGTGTGTGTGTCCCCCTCCCTCACTGAGTGTGTGTGTGTCCCTCCCTGGCTGTGAGTGTGCGCGTCCCTCTCCCTCGCTGTATGTTTGTGCGTCCCTCCCTTGCTGTGTGTGTGCCTCCCCCTCCCTTGCTGTGTGTGTGTCCCCCTCCCTCACTGTGAGTGTGTGTCCCCCTCCCTCGCTGTGATTGTGCCCCCCTCCCTCGCTGTGAGTGTGTGTGTCCCCCCTCCCTCGCTGTGTGTTTGCGAGTCCCTCCCTCGCTGTGAGTGTGCGCGTCCCTCTCCCTCGCTGAATGTGTGTGTGTCCCTCCTTCGCTGTGTGTGTGTCTCCCCTTCCCTTGCTGTGTGTGTGTCCCCCTCCCTCAGTGTGTGTGTCTGTGTGCCCCTCCCTCGCTGTGATTGTGTCCCCCTCCCTCTCTGTGGGTGTGTGTGTCCCAACTCCCTCGCTGTGTGTGTGTCCCCCTCCCTCGCTGTGTGTGTGTGTGTGTGCGTGTCCCTCCCTCGCTGTGTGCGTGTCCCTCCCTCGCTGTGTGTGCGTGTCCCCATCCTCGCTTCGTGTGTGTGTGTACCCCTCCCCCGCTTTGTGTGTGTACCCCTCCCTCGCTGTGTGTTTGTCCACTCGTCGTTCGCTGTGTGTGTGTGTGCGTGTCCCTCCCTCGCTGTATGTGTGTGTGTCCCTCTCCCTCATTGTGTGTGTGCCACCCTTCCCTCGCTGTGTGTGTGCGTGTCCCCCTTCCTCGCTCAGTGTGTGTGTGTTCCCCTCCCTCGCTGTGTGTGCGGGTCCCTCCCTCGCTATGTGTGTGACCCATCCCTCGATGTATGTGTGTGTCCCTCCCTTACTGTGCGCGTGTCCCCCTCCCTCGCTGTGTGGGTGCGTGTCCCTCCCTCGCTGTTTGTGTGCCCCCTTCCATCGCTGTGTGTGTGTCCCCCACCCGCGCTGTGTGTGTGTGTCTCTCCCGCATTGTGTGTGTGTATGTCCCCGTCCCTCGCTGTGTGCGTGTCCCCCTCCCACGCTTTGTGTGTGTCGCCTCCTCCCTTGCTGTGTGTGTGTGTCCCTCCCTCATTGTGTGTGTGCCACCCCTCCCTCGCTGTGTGTGTGTGTGTGTCCGTCCCTCACTGTGTTTGTGTGTGTGTATGTCCCCCTCCCTCGCTGTGTGTGCGTGTCCATCCCTCGCTGTGTGTGTGCGCGTCCCTCCCTCACTGTGCGCTTGTGTGTCCCCTCCCTCGCTGTGTGTGTGCGTGTCCCTCCCTCGCTGTGTGGGCGTGTGTCCCCCTCCCTCGCTGTGTGTGTGCGTGTGCCCCTTCCTCGCTGTGAGTGTGCCCCCCTCCCTCGCTGTGTGTGTGTCCCCCCTCCCTCGCTGTGTGTGCATCTCCGGCCCTCGCTGTGAGTGTGCGTGTCCCTCCCTCACTGTATGTGTGTTTGTTCCCCTCCCTCACTGTGTGCGTGCCACACCTCCCTCGCTGCGTGTGTGTGTGTGTGTCCCTCCCTCGATATGTGCGTGTGTCCTTCCCTCACTGGTTGCATGTCCCCCTCCCTCGCTGTGTGTGTGCGTGTGCCCCCCACGCTGTGTGTGCGTGTCCCACCTCGCTGTGTGTGCGTGTTCCTCCGTCGCTGTGTGTGTCCCCCCTCCCTCGCTGTGTGCTTGCGTGTCCCTCCCTCGCTGTGAGTGTGCGCGTCCCTCTCCCTCGCTGTATGTGTGTGTCCCTCCCTCGATGTGTGTCTGTGTGTGTGTTCCCTCCCTCGCTGTGTGTGTGCCCCCTTCCCTCGCTGTGTGTGTGTCCCCCACCCGCGCTGTGCGTGTACGTGTCCCTCCCTCACTGTGTGTGTGTCCCCTTCCCTCGTTGGGTGTGTGTCCCCCTCCCTCACTGAGTGTGTGCGTGTCCCTCCCTCGCTGTGAGTGTGCGTGTCCCTCTCCATCGCTGCATGTTTGTGTGTCCCTCCCTCGCTGTGTGTGTGCCTCCCCCTCCCTTGCTGTGTGTGTGTCCCCCTCCCTCACTGTGAGTGTGTGTCCCCCTCCCTCGCTGTGATTGTGCCCCCCTCCCTCGCTGTGAGTGTGTGTGTCCCCCTCCCTCGCTGTGTGTTTGCGAGTCCCTCCCTCGCTGTGAGTGTGCGCGTCCCTCTCCCTCGCTGTATGTGTGTGTGTCCCTCCCTCGCTGTGTGTGTGTCTCCCCTTCCCTTGCTGTGTGTGTGTCCCCGTCCCTCAGTGTGTGTGTCTGTGTGCCCCTCCCTCGCTGTGATTGTGCCCCCCTCCCTCGCTGTGGGTGGATATGTCCCCCCTCCCTCGCTGTGTGTGTGTCCCCCTCCCTCGCTCTGTGTGTGTGTATGAGTGTGTGTGTGTGTGCGTGTCCCTCCCTCGCTGTGTGTGTGTGTCCCTCCCTCGCTGTGTGTGTCCCCCCCTCTTGCTATGTGTGCGTGTCCCTCCCTCGCTGTGTGTGCGTGTCCCCATCCTCGCTTCGTGTGTGTGTGTACCCCTCCCCCGCTTTGTGTGTGTACCCCTCCCTCGCTGTGTATTTGTCCCCTCGTCGTTCGCTGTGTGTTTGTCCCCTCGTCGCTCGCTGTGTGTGTGTGTGCGTGTCCCTCCCTCGCTGTATGTGTGTGTGTCCCTCTCCCTCATTGTGTGTGTGCCACCATTCCCTCGCTGTGTGTGTGCGTGTCCCCCTTCCTCGCTCAGTGTGTGTGTGTTCCCCTCCCTCGCTGTGTGTGCGGGTCCCTCCCTCGCTATGTGTATGACCCATCCCTCGATGTATGTGTGTGTCCCTCCCTTACTGTGCTCGTGTTTCACTCCCTCGCTATGTGTGTGTGTCCCCCTCCCGCGCTGTGTGTGTGCGTGTCCCTCCCTCGCTGTGTGTGTGACCCCTTCCCTCGCTGTGTGCGTGTCCCCATCCTCGCTTCGTGTGTGTGTGTACCCCTCCCCCGCTTTGTGTGTGTACCCCTCCCTCGCTGTGTATTTGTCCCCTCGTCGCTCGCTGTGTGTTTGTCCCCTCGTCGCTCGCTGTGTGTGTGTGTGCGTGTCCCTCCCTCGCTGTATGTGTGTGTGTCCCTCTTCCACATTGTGTGTGTGCCACCCTTCCCTCGCTGTGTGTGTGCGTGTCCCCCTTCCTCGCTCAGTGTGTGTGTGTTCCCCTCCCTCGCTGTGTGTGCGGGTCCCTCCCTCGCTATGTGTGTGACCCATCCCTCGATGTATGTGTGTTTCCCTCCCTTACTGTGCGCGTGTTTCCCTCCCTCGCTATGTGTGTGTGTCCCCCTCCCGCGCTGTGTGTGTGCGTGTCCCTCCCTCGCTGTGTGTGTGCCCCCTTCCCTCGCTGTGTGTGTGTCCCCCACCCGCGCTGTGTGTGTGTGTCTCTCCCGCGTTGTGTGTGTGTATGTCCCCGTCCCTCGCTGTGTGCGTGTCCCCCTCCCACGCTTTGTGTGTGTCGCCTCCTCCCTTGCTGTGTGTGTGTGTCCCACCCTCATTGTGTGTGTGCCACCCCTCCCTCGCTGTGTGGGTGTGTGTGTGTCCCTCCCTCGCTGTGTTTGTGTCCCCCCTCCCTCGCTGTGTGTGCGTGTCCATCCCTCGCTGTGTGTGTGCGTGTCCCTTCCTCACTGTGCGCTTGTGTGTCCCCTCCCTCGCTGTGTGTGCACGTGTCCCTCCCTTGCTGTGAGTGTGCGCGTTCCTCTCCCTCGCTGTATGTTTGTGTGTCCCTCCCTGGCTGTGTGTGTGCCTCCCCCTCCCTTGCGGCGTGTGTGTCCCCCTCCCTCGCTGTGATTGTGCCCCCCTCCCTCGCTGTGAGTGTGTGTGTCCCCCCTCCCTCGCTGTGTGTTTGCGAGTCCCTCCCTCGCTGTGAGTGTAGGCGTCCCTCTCCCTCGCTGTATGTGTGTGTGTCCCTCCCTCGCTGTGTGTGTATCTCCCCTTCCCTTGCTGTGTGTGTGTCCCACTCCCTCAATATGTGTGTCTGTGTCCCCCTCCCTCGCTGTGATTTACCCCCCTCCCTCGCTGTGGGTGTGTGTGTCCCCCCTCCCTCGCTGTGTTTGTGTCCCCCTCCCTCTTCGTGTGTGTGTGTGTGTGACACTCCCTCGCTGTGTGTGTGTGTCCCTCCCTCCCTCTGTGTGTGTGTCCCTCTCTCGCTGTGTGTGCGTGTCCCTCCCTCGCTGTGTGTGCATGTCCCCATCCTCGCTTCGTGTGTATGTGTACCCCTCCCCCGCTTTGTGTGTGTACCCCTCCCTCGCTGTGTATGTGTCCCCTCGTCGCTCGCTGTGTGTGTCCCCCCTCGTCGCTCGCTCTGTGTGTGTGCGTGTCCCTCCCTCGCTGTATGTGTGTGTGTCCCTCTCCCTCATTGTGTGTGTGCCACCCTTCCCTCGCTGTGTGTGTATGTCCCCCTCCCTCGCTGTGCGTGCGTGTCCCTCCCACGCTGTGTGTGCGCGTGTCCACCTCGCTCACGGTGTGTGTGCCAACCCTCCCTCGCTGTGTGTGTGTCCCCCTCCCGCGTTGGGTGCATGTCCCCTTCCCTCGCTGTGTGTGCTTGTCCCTCCCTCGCTATGTGTGTGTGTCCCCTCCCTCGCTGTGTGTGTGTGTCCCCTCCCTCGCTATGTGTATGTGACCCCTCCCTCGCTGTGTGCGTGCCCCCTCCATCGCTGTGTGCCTGTCCCCATCCCTCGCTGTGTGTGTGTCGCCCTCCCTCGCTGTGTGTGTGCCCCCCTCCCTCGCTGTGGGTGTGTGTGTCCCTCCCTCGCTGTGTTTGTGTCCCCCCTCCCTCGCTGTGTGTGCGTGTCCATCCCTCGCTGTGTGTGTGTGTCCCTCCTTCGCTGTGTGTGCGTGTCCCCCCCTCGCTGTGTGTGTGTGTGTGCCCTCCCTCGCTGTGTGTGTCCCCCTCCCTCGCTGTGTGTGTCCCCCTCCCTCGCTGTGCGTGTTCCTCCCTCGCTGTGTGTGTGTGTGTGTGTGTGTCCCCCCTCGCTGTGTGTGTCTCCCCTCGCTGTGTGTGTTCGCTCCCTCGCTGTGTGTGTCCGCCCCCACGCTGAGTGTGTCTCCCCCATCGCTGTGTTTGCGTGACCCCCCTCCCTGTGTTTGCGTGACCCCCCTCGCTCTGTGTGTGTCCCCCTCCCTCGCTGTGTGTGTTTCCCCCTTCCTCACTGTGTGTGTGTGTGTCCCTCCCTCGCTGTGTGTGTGTCCCTTCGCTGCATGTATGTGTGTGTCCCTCCCTCGCTGTGTGAGTGTTTGTCCCTCCCTCGGTGTGTGCACGTGTCCCTCCCTCGTTGTGTTTGCGTATCACTTTCTTGCTATATGTGTGCGTGTCCCCCTCCCACGCTGTGTGTGTGTGTTCCCTTCCCTCGCTATGTGTGTGTCCCCCTCCCTCGCTGGGTGCGTGCCCCCCTCCCTCGCTGTGTGTGCATGTTCCTCCCTCGCTGTGTGTGTGCGCATCCCCCTCCCTCGCTCTGTGTGTGTGTGTGTGTCCCTCCCTCGCTGTGTGTGTGCGCATCCCCCTCCCTCGCTCTGTGTGTGTGTGTGTGTGTCCCTCCCTCGCTGTGTGTGTCTCCCCCTCCCTTGCTGTGTGTGTGTCCCCCTCCCTCGCTGTGTGTGTGTTTCCCCCTCCCTCGCTGTGTGTGTTCCCCCCTCCCTCGCTGTGGGTGTATGTGTGTCCCCTCACTCGCTGCGTGTGTGTCCCCTCCCTCGCTGTGTGTTTGTGTATCCCTCCCTCGCTGTGTGTGTGTGTGTGTGTGTGTGTGTGTGTGTCCCTCTCTCACTGTGTGTGCGTGTCCCTTCCTCACTGTGTGTACGTGTCCCCCATCCTGGTTGTGTGTGTGTGTGCGTGTACCCCTCCCTCGCTGTGTGTTTGCTATCCTCCCTCGCAGTGTGTGCGTGTCCCTCCCTCGCTGTGTGTGTGTGTGTCCCCCTCCCTCGCTGTGTGTGCGCGTGTCCCCCTCCCTCACTGTGTGTATGTGTCCCCCTCCCTCGGTGTGTGTGTGTTTCCCCCTGCCTTGCTGTGTTTGTGTCCCCGTCCCTCACTGTGTGTGCGTGTCCCCCTCCCTCGCTGTGTGTGTGTGTGTCCCCCTCCCTCGGTGTGTGTGTGTGTGCGTGTCCCTCCCGCACTGTATGTGTGTGCGTGTCCCCCTCCCTCGCTGTGTGTGTGCGTGTCCCCTTCCCTCGCTGTCTGTGTGTGTGTCCCTCCCTCGCTGTGTGTGTGCATGTCCCTCCCTCGCTGTGTGTGTGTGTGTGTGTGTGTCCCTCCCTCGCTGTGTGTGTCTCCCCCTCCCTTGCTGTGTGTGTCCCCCTCCCTCACTGTGTGTGTGTTTCCCCCTCCCTCCCTGTGTGTGTTCCCCCCTCCCTCGCTGTGGGTGTATGTGTGTCCCCTCACTCGCTGTGTGTGTGTCCCCCTCCCTCGCTGTGTGTTTGTGTGTCCCTCCCTCGCTTTGTGTGTGTTTGTGTGTGTGTGTGTCCCCTCTCACTGTGTGTGCGTGTCCCTCCCTCACTGTGTGTACGTGTCCCCCATCCTGGCTGTGTGTGTGTGTGTGTGTGTGTGTACCCCTCCCTCGCTGTGAGTGCCGCCCCTCCCTCGCTGTGTGTTTTCAATCCTCCCTCGCAGTGTGTGTGTGTCCCCTCCCTTGTTATGTGCGTGTCCCTCCCTTGCTGTGTTTGTGTCTCCTCCCTCACTGTGTGTGCGTTTCCCCCTCCCTCGCTCTGTGTGTGCGTGTCCCCCTCCCTCGCTGTCTGTGTGTGTGTCCCTCCCTCGCTGTGTGTGTGCGTGTCCCTCCCTCACTGTGTGTGTGTGTGTGTGTGCCCCTCCCTCACTGTGTGTGTGCGTGTCCCTTCCTCGCTGTGTGTGTGCGTTTCAGTCCCTCACTGTGTGTGTGTGTGTGTGCCCCTCCCTCATTGTGTGTGTGCGCCCCTCCCTCACTTTGTGTGTATGTGTGTGTGTGTGCCCCTCTCTCACTCTGTGTGTGTCCCTCTCTCGCTGTGTGTTTGTGCGTGTCATTCCCGCACTGGGTGTGTATGTATGTGTTTGTGTGTGTGTGTGTGCCCCTTCCCCGCTGTGTGTGTGCGTGTGTACCTCCCTCGCTGTGTGTGTGCATATCCCCCTCCCTCGCTGTGTGTGTGAGTGTGTCCCTCCCTCGCTGTGTGTGTGTGTCCCCCTCACTGTGTGTGTGCGCCACCCCTCCCTCGCCGTGTGTGTGTGTCGCCCTCCTTCGCTGTGTGTGACCCCTCCCTCAATGTGTGTATGTGTGTGTGTGTGTCCCTCCCTCGCGGTGTGTGCGTGTCCCTCCCTCACTGTGTGTGTGCGTGTTCCCCTCCCTCGCTGTGTGTGTGCGTGTCCCCCTCCCTTGCTGTGAGTGTGCCCCCCCCGCTGTGTGTGTCTCCCACTCCCTCGCTGTGTGTGTGCGTGTTCCTCCCTCGCTGTATGTGTGTGTGTGTCCCGCTCCCTCACCGTGTGCATGACCCCTCCCTCGCTGTGTGTGTGCGTGTCCCTCCCTCGCTGTGTGTGCGTGTCCCTCCCTCGCTGTGTGTGTGTCCCCCTCCCTCGCTGGGTGCGTGCCCCCCTCCCTCGCTGTGTGTGCATGTCCCTCCCTCGCTGTGTGTGTGCGCATCCCCCTCCCTCGCTGTGTGTGTGTGTGTGTGTGTGTGTGTGTGTGTGTGTCCCTCCCTTGCTGTGTGTGTGTCCCCCTCCCTCACTGTGTGTGTGTTTCCCCCTCCCTCGCTGTGTGTGTTCCCCCCTCCCTCGCTGTGGGTGTATGTGTGTCCCCTCACTCGCTGTGTGTGTGTCCCCCTCCCTCGCTGTGTGTTTGTGTGTCCCTCCCTCGGTGTGTGTGTGTGTGTGTGTGTGTGTGTGTGTGTGTGTGTGTGTGTGTGTCCCTCCCTCACTGCGTGTGCGTGTCCTCCATCCTCGCTGTGTGTGTGTGTGTGTGTACCCCTCCCTCGCTGTGTGTGTGCCGCCCCTCCCTCGCTGTGTGTTTGCAATCCTCCCTCGCAGTGTGTGTGTGTGTCCTCCCTTGCTGTGTCCGTGTCCCTCCCTCGCTGTGTGTGTGTGTGTCCCCCTACCTCGCTGTGTGTGCGCGTGTCCCCCTCCCACACTGTGTGTATGTGTCCCCCTCCCTCGGTGTGTGTCTGTCTCCCCCTCCCTTGCTGTTTTTGTGTCCCCCTCCCTCACTGTGTGTGCGTGTCCCCCTCCCTCGCTCTGTGTGTGTGTCCCCCTCCCTCGCTGTGTGTGTGCGTGTCCCTCCCTCACTGTGTGTGTGTGTGTGTGCCCCTCTCTCAGTGTGTGCGTGTCCCTTCCTCGCTGCGTGTGTGCATTTCCATCCCTCACTGTGTGTGTGTGTGTTTGTGCCCCTCCCTCATTGTGTGTGTGCGCCCCTCCCTCACTGTGTGAGTGTGTGTGCCCCTCCCTCACTTTGTGTGTGTGTGTATGTGTGTGTGTGTGCCCCTCCCTCACTCGGTGTGTGTCCCTCTCTCGCTGTGTGTTTGTACGTGTCATTCCCGCACTGGGTGTGTATGTATGTGTTTGTGTGTGTGTGTGCCCCTCCCTCGCTGTGTGTGTGCGTGTGTACCTCCCTCGCTGTGTGTGTGCGTGTCGCCCTCCCTCGCTGTGTGTGCGCGTGACCCCTACCCTCGCTGTGTGTGTGCGCATGTCCCTCCATCGCTGCGTGTGTGTCCACCTCCCACGCTGTGTACGTGTCCCTCCCTCGCTGTGTGTGTGTGCCCCTCCCTCACTTTGTGTGTGTGTGTATGTGTGTGTGTGCCCCTCCCTCACTCTGTGTGTGTCCCTCTCTCGCTGTTTGTTTGTGCGTGTCATTCCCGCAATGGGTGTGTATGTGTGTGTTTGTGTGTGTGTGTGTGTGTGTGTGTGTTTGCCCCTCCCTCATTGTGTGTGTGTGGGCCCCTGCCTCATTGTGTGTGTGTGTCCCTCCCTCACTTTGTGTGTGTGTGTGTATGTGTGTGTGTGCCCCTCCCTCACTCTGTGTGTGTCCCTCTTTCGCTGTGTGTTTGTGCGTGTCATTCCCGCATTGGGTGTGTATGTATGTGTTTGTGTGTGTGTGTGTGTGTGTGCCCCTCCCTCGCTGTGTGTGTGCGTGTGTACCTCCCTCGCTGTGAGTGTGCGTGTCGCCCTCCCTCGCTGTGTGTGCGCGTGACCCCCACCCTCGCTGTGTGTGTGCGCATGTCCCTCCATCGCTGCATGTGTGTCCACCTCCCTCGCTGTGTGCGTGTCCCTCCCACACTGTGTGTGTTTGTCCCTCCCTTGCTGTATGTGTGTGTGTCCCTCCCTCGCTGTGTTTGTGCGTGTCCCTCTCCCTCGCTGTGTGTACGTGTCCCCCTCCCTCGCTGTGTGTGTTCGTGTCCCCCTCCCTCGCTGTGTGTGTGCGCATGTCCCACCCTCGCTGCGTGTGTCCACCTCCCTCGCTGTGTGCGTGTCCTTCCCTCACTGTGTGTGTTTGTCCCTCCCTCGCTGTATGTGTGTGTGTGTGTCCTGTCTCGCTGTGTGTGTGCGTGTCCCCCTCCCTCGCTGTGTGTGTGCGTGTCCCTTCCTCGCTGTGTGTGTGCGTTTCCGTCCCTCACTCTGTGTGTGTGTGCCCCTCCCTCATTGTGTGTGTGCGCCCCTCCCTCACTGTGTGTGTGTGTGCCCCTCCCTCATTGTGTGTGTGTGCCCCTCCCTCACTTTGTGTGTGTGTGTGTGTATGTGTGTGTGTGTGTGCCCCTCCCTCACTCTGTGTGTGTCCCTCTCTCGCTGTTTGTTTGTGAGTGTCATTCCCGCACTGGGTGTGTATGTGTGTGTTTGTGTGTGTGTGTGTGTGTGTGTGTGCCCCTCCCTCGCTGTGTGTGTTCGTGTGTACCTCCCTCGCTGTGTGTGTGTGTCCCTCCCTCACTGTATGTGTGTGTACCACTCCCTCGCTGTGTGTGTGTCCCTCCCTCGCTGTTTGTTTGTGCGTGTCATTCCCGCACTGGGTGTGTGTGTGTGTGTGTGTGTGTGTGTGCCCCTCCCTCGCTGTGTGTGTGCGTGTGTACTTCCCTCGCTGTGTGTGTGTGTCCCTCCCTCACTGTATGTGTGTGTCCCTCCCACGCTCTGTGTGTGTGACTCCTCCCTCGCTCTGTGTGTGTGTGTCTCCTCCCTCGCTGTGTGTGTGTCCCCTCCCTCGCTGTGTGTGCGTGTCCCCCTCCCTCGCTGTGTGTGTGCGTGTCCCTCCCTCACTGTGTGTGTGTGTGTGTGTGTGTGTGTGTGTGTGTGCCCCTCTCTCACTGTGTGCGTGTCCCTTCCTCGCTGCGTGTGTGCATTTCCGTCCCTCACTGTGTGTGTGTGTGTGTTTGTGCCCCTCCCTCATTGTGTGTATGCGCCCCTCCCTCACTGTGTGAGTGTGTGTGCCCCTCCCTCACTTTGTGTGTGTGTGTGTGTGTGTGCCCCTCCCTCACTCTGTGTGTGTCCCTCTCTCGCTGTGTGTTTGTACGTGTCATTCCCGCACTAGGTGTGTATGTATGTGTTTGTGTGTGTGTGTGTGCCCCTCCCTCGCTGTGTGTGTGCGTGTGTACCTCCCTCGCTGTGTGTGTGCGTGTCGCCCTCCCTCGCTGTGTGTGCGCGTGACCCCCACCCTCGCTGTGTGTGTGCGCATGTCCCTCCATCGCTGCGTGTGTGTCCACCTCCCACGCTGTGTACGTGTCCCTCCCTCGCTGTGTGTGTGTGCCCCTCCCTCACTTTGTGTGTGTGTCCCCCATCCTGGCTGTGTGTGTGTGTGTGTGTGTGTGTGTGTGTGTGTGTGTGTGTGCTTGTCCCCCTCTCTCACTGTGTGTGTGTGTCCCTCCCTCACTGTGTGTGCGTGTCCCCCATCCTCGCTGTGTGTGTGTGTGTGTACCCCTCCCTCGCTGTGTGTGTGCCGCCCCTCCCTCGCTGTGTGTGTGCCGCCCCTCCCTCGCTGTGTGTTTGCAATCCTCCCTCGCAGTGTGTGTGTGTGTCCTCCCTTGCTGTGTCCGTGTCCCTCCCTCGCTGTGTGTGTGTGTGTCCCCCTCCCTCGCTGTGTGTGCGCGTGTCCCCCTCCCTAACTGTGTGTATGTGTCCCCCTCCCTCGGTGTATGTGTGTCTCCCCCTCCCTTGCTGTTTTTGTGTCCCCCTCCCTCACTGTGTGTGCGTGTCCCCCTCCCTCACTCTGTGTGTGTGTCCCCCTCCCTCGCTGTCTGTGTGTGTGTGCGTGTCCCTCCCACGCTGTATGTGTGTGCGTGTCCCCCTCCCTCGCTGTCTGTGTGTGTGTGCCCCTCCCTCGCTGTGTGTGTGCGTGTCCCTCCCTCACTGTGTGTGTGTGTGTGTGTGTGCCCCTCCCTCACTCTGTGTGTGTCCCTCTCTCGCTGTTTGTTTGTGAGTGTCATTCCCGCACTGGGTGTGTATGTGTGTGTTTGTGTGTGTGTGTGCCCCTCCCTCGCTGTGTGTGTTCGTGTGTACCTCCCTCGCTGTGTGTGTGTGTCCCTCCCTCACTGTATGTGTGTGTACCACTCCCTCGCTGTGTGTGTGTCCCTCCCTCGCTGTGTGTTTGTGCGTGTCATTCCCGCACTGGGTGTGTGTGTGTGTGTGTGTGTGTGTGCCCCTCCCTCGCTGTGTGTGTGCGTGTGTACTTCCCTCGCTGTGTGTGTGTGTCCCTCCCTCACTGTATGTGTGTGTCCCTCCCACGCTCTGTGTGTGTGTCTCCTCCCTCGCTCTGTGTGTGTGTGTCTCCTCCCTCGCTGTGTGTGTGTGTCCCCTCCCTCGCTGTGTGTGTGTTTCCCCCTCCCTCGCTGTGTGTGTGCATGTCCCTCCCGCGCTGTGTGTGTGCGTGTCGCTCCCTCACTCTGTGTGTGTGTGTGTGTGTCCCTCCCTCGCTGTGTGTGCGTGTCCCCCTCCCTCGCTGTGTGTGTCTCCCCCTCCCTCGCTGTGTGTGCGTGTCCCCCTCCCTCGCTGTGTGTGTGTGTCCCTCCTTCGCTGTGTGTGCGTGTCCCCCCTCGCTGTGTGTGTGTGTGCCCCCCTCCCTCGCTGTGTGTGTCCCCCTCCCTCGCTGTGTGTGTCCCCCTCCCTCGCTGTGCGTGTTCCTCCCTCGCTCTGTGTGTGTGTGTGTCCCCCTCCCTCGCTGAGTGTGTGTGTGTCCCTCCCTCGCTGTGCGTGTCCCTCCCTCAATGTGTGTGTGTCCGCCCCCTCGCTGTGTGTGTCTCCCCTCGCTGTGTGTGTTCGCTCCCTCGCTGTGTGTGTCCGCCCCCTCGCTGTGTGTGTCTCCCCCCTCGCTGTGTGTGTGTCTCCTCCCTCGCTGTGTGTGCGTCCGCCCCTCGCTGTGTGTGTCCCCCTCCCTCGCTGTGTCTGTCCCCCTCCCTCGCTGTGTTTGCGTGACCCCCCTCCCTGTGTTTGCGTGACCCCCCTCGCTCTGTGTGAGTGTCCCCCTCCCTCGCTGTGTGTGTGTCCCCCTCCCTCACTGTGTGTGTGTGTGTGTGTCCCTCCCTCGCTGTGTGTGTGTCCCTTCGCTGCATGTCTGTGCGTGTCCCTCCCTCGCTGTGTGAGTGTTTGTCCCTCCCTCGGTGTGTGCACGTGTCCCTCCCTCGTTGTGTTTGCGTATCACTTTCTTGCTATATGTGTGCGTGTCCCCCTCCCCCGCTGGATGTGTGCATGTCTCTTCCTCGCTGTGTGTGTGCGTGTCCCTCCCTCGCTGTGTGTGTGTGCGTGTCCTTCCCTCGCTCTGTGTGTGTGTGTGTGTGTGTGTGTGTGTGTGTGTCCCTCCCTCACTGTATGTGTGCGTGTCCTTCCCTCGCTGTGTGTGTGTGTGCCCCTCCATCGCTGTGTTTGTGTCCCTCACAGTGTGTGTGTGTGCGCGTGCGCGCGTGCCTGTCCTCCTCTCACTGTGTGTGTCCTTCCCTCGCTGTGTCTGTGTGTGTGTGTGTGTGTGTGTGCGTTTGCATGTTCCCCCCTTCACTGTGTGTGTCCCTCCCTCGCTGTATGTGTGCGTGTCCCACCCTCGGTGCGTGTGTGTGCGTGCCCCACCCTCGCTGAGTGTGTGTGCGTGCATGTCCTTCCCTCGCTGTGTTTCTGGGTGTATTCCCCCTCACTGTGTGTGTGTGTGTGTGTGTGTGTGTGTGTGTGTGTGCATGAACTTCCCTCACTGTGTGTCTGCGGGTATCTCCCTCCCTGTGTGTGTTTGCGTGTCGCTCCCTTGCTGTGTGTGTCCAATATTTGCACCATCAGTGAACTGGCCATCATAAATTGACTGTGGGTTTCAGGAATGTGTGGTTTAAGTAAGTTCACCATGAGAAATGCAGGGTTACGTGTATCGGTAAAGGGGTGGGTCTGGGTCAGATGCTGTTCAGAGGTTTGGAATGGACTGGTTGGGCCGAAGGGCCTTGTTCCACACTATGGCGATTCTAGTTAATGTCCAGCCCTGTCAACCATCCCCGTCTCTTAAATCTTGCCTTATCCCCAATATTCTCCTTAACACTGTAATCTCCTCCAGTCTCTAAAACACTCTTTGCCTATCTAGGCTTCTCCAGTCCTTGCAAAGATCGATATGTCTGTCACCTCTTCCTGCTTTTAGAACCCTCCCTGTAACTATTACCATTTGGTACAGCACTCCCAATCATTGTTTCCTCTTGAAACTCCCAAAAACATTTGTATCTCTGAAAACTCATCTGGACTGTCTCAATTTCCCTTTGAGAGTTATGTGCTGAGGCCTGCTCTATTTCAGTGAAGTAATTCAGTCTTGGCAACACTCACTGTTATAACTTCTCTCCAATTTTACGCCAACGAGGATCTGGAGAAGCTCTTTTCAAACCGACAGCCATCTCTGTGTCTGTAATCTCCTCCACTCCCCAGAATTCATTCTCTCTGAGCTCCTCTGTAAGTCCATTAAACACTCCCTCACACTGTCTGTGTCATTGTAACCTTCTCCAAAAACACAACCTTCCCTATCTGTGTAAATCCCTACACCGGTGCCTATCCCTCTCAGCTCCGTCTAACAATACAACCCTCCATGTTTGTGTATTCACCTTCAGTCCCTACTCACCTCCCTATCTGTGTAACCTTCTCCATGCATTTTTGCTTCAGTCTCTTCAACTGTCCCTGTCAGTGTAACCTCTTCCAGACCGGAAAACTCCCCTCTCTTTAACTTACTCAGGCCACACAACCCTCACTATCTATAATCTACTCCTGTATGAGAAACCTACCTCTGCAAATTGCTCCAAGTCTTCGACTCTCCATATGCTCCTGCAGCTCTTACATCCCTCCCTATCTACCAAATCTCTTCCATTCCCTTCCATTCCCTAAACACCAACAGTCTGTGGAGACCCGACCACCATCCCTATCAGTGTCATCCTCTCAGGTCTCTGCAGAATTACTGAACTGTCGAACTCACTCCATGCCTGTGCCTCTCCCAATCCAGTCCCTACAAAACCCACTATCTATTTAACACCATCCTGTCACTATCACCCCCATGTCAATGTAAGATCCTCCTGTGTCTCCACCATCTACCCATCTCCATAACCGTGTCCAGCTCTTACCCCACTATCTGTTTAAATATCACCTTCCTCTTGTTTGTGCTATGCTCCCTTATCTGTGAATCTGTTTCTGACAAAAATTGTTATCCCAGTCTCTGAAAAGAAATCCAGATTCCACAGCCTCTGTAACCCCCAGAACCTAAGCCTTCCTATATCTATAAACATCTTCAGTCACAACTACCCTGCATATCTCTGTTTGTTCCTCCTGTCGATACAAACCCCTTTATCTCTGTAATCTGCTCAGCTCCCTAAAACAGCCCCTATCTGTGATCCAGCCCTGTCCCACAAACATCCTTATCCCTGTAAACTGCTCCATCCCTCCCAACATTCCCATCTCCATGAACCCCTGTCAGCCCTATTGCTCTCCACATTTCTGTAACCTCCTCTGAGCCTATGGTCCTCCCTCCCTGTGAAACCACCTGCAGTCCGCACATCCCTCCCAATCTGGGTCCTCTGCTCCAGATCAGACCATTGCTGTCTCTGTAAACACCTCCACTCCTGACAACTCTTCCCATTTGTGTAACCTCGTTCAGACCCCAAACTCTCCAGCTTCCTGCATCCTCTTCCTGCCATTGCAACCAAAACCACGTGTTTCTGTAATACCCACCAGTGCTTACACCCTCCCCAACTCAGTAACCACTTGAAGCCCGAAAAAAACACCTAAACTGTAAAACCTCTCATTTCCCTACAATCCTCCCTCCCTCCCTCCCTCCTCAACTCCTTCATCACCATGTAACCTCACAATTATTGTATCCTCCTTTTGGCACTCCTAATGTCTGCAAAATCCTCCTGTCCTGATATTCCTCTCTACCTCTGTAACCCCCCACCACCATCCAGTGCCCTTCTGGGGAACATGGCAGAGGAGGGAAGATTTGTAAAGTCCGAGCCATGATACGGAGGTAGAATCCTGGGAATTACCGATTTAGTCTTATGTCTGTGGTGTGCAGATTATTGACGAGGACTCTAAAGACAGGATTTATGACTACTTGGAAAACCACAGTTAAATTAGAGACAGTTAGTATGGGTTTGTGTGGGGCAGGTCATGCCTCACAAATGTTATTGAATTCTTTGAGGATATGGCAGAATATGTTCATGGCTCATTCAGAAAAGGAGGAAAATTGGGATACAGGGAAATCTGTCTGTCTGGATAGAGGATTGGATGGCCCAGAGAAGACAGAGGGTGGCAGCAGATGAACAGTATTGAGCCTGGAGCTCAGTGACCAGTGGGGTTCTGTAACAATCGGCTCTGGGACTCTGCTCTCTGTGATTTTTATAAATGACTTGGATGTGGATGTTGGAGAGTGGGTTAGTAAGTTTGCCAATAACATGAGGGTTAGTGGAGTGGTGGGTGATGTGGAGGGCTGTTGTAGGTTGCAGTGGGACATTGACAGGACGCAGAGCTGGGCTGGAAGTGGCAGATGGAATCCAATCTGGAGAAGTGTGAAGTGATTCATTCTGGAAGGTCGAATTTGAATACAGAATACAGGGTGAGAGAATACTTGGCAGTGTGGAAGAACAGAGAGATCATGGGGTCCGTGTCCATAAATGCCTCAAAATCGCCACGCACGTTGGTAGTGTTGTTAACAAGGCATATGTTGTGTTGACTTGCCTTAGCAAGGGGATTGACTGTAAGAGCCGTGAGGTTTTACTGCATCTTTATAGCATCCTGGTGAGACCACACTTGGAATATTGTGTTCAGTTCTGGTCCCCTGTTTACCGGAAGGATGTGCAAGTTTTAGAGCACATACACAGGAGATTTACCAGGATGCTGTCTGGAATGGAGGGAATTTCTCATGAAGAAAGATTGAGGGAGCTAAGGCTTTTCTCATTGGAGTGAAGAAGGGGGCGGGCGACTTTGTGGAGGTGAATAAGATGATAGAGGCACAGAGAGAGTGAATAGTCAGAGACTTTTCCTCCTATGGAATAAATGGCGATTACAAGGCGACATAATTTTAAGGTGATTGGAGGATGGATAAGAGAATAGAGAATGGTAGGTGGTTGGATGGACTGCCAATGGTGGTAGTAAAATTAGACACATTCGGGACATTTAATAGACTCTAGGACAGACACATGGATAATAGTAAAATGAAGGGTATGTAGGTTAGTTTGATCTTACAGTTGGATAAAATGTTGGCATGAAATCATGGCCGAAGGGTCTTGAGCTGAACTGTTCTGTGTTCTGTCTGGAAAACTGGGTAATAAGCTCATATCAGAGTAAAAAGGAGATGGCATTCAGGACGAGCTAGTGAACTGGATACAACATTGGGCTTGATGGTAGGAGACAGAGGGTGACGGGAGACATGTTGTTTTTCTGACAGGAGGCATGTGACCAGCGGTGTAGTGGGTCCCCTGTTGTTTGTCATTTGGATAAATGGTTTGGATGGGAACATTGGTTTCCTGGTAAGTAATTGTTTTGGGTCACACTGAAATTGATGGTAAAGTGGACAGTGATGAAGGTTATCCATGATACAACAGGATGAACAGTACTGCTGGGAGAGTGGGCTGAAGAATAGCAGATGGAGTTTAATTAGATAAACGTGAAGTGTTCCATTTTGGTGAAACAGACCAGAATGGGACTTGTACAGTTAATGTTCGGGCCCTGGGTAGTGTTGTCAGTCAGTGACCCAGGGATGCAGGTAGACAGTTCTTTGAAAGTGGTGTCACAGGGAGACAGGCCGGTGAAGCAGGTGTTTGGGATGGTCACCTTCATTGGGCAAAGTATTAAGAGTCGGAGTTGGGACGTCGTGTTGGATCTGTACAAGACATTGGTCAGCCCACTATAAAAGCGTTGTTGATCAGTGGGAAGAACTCATCTGGTTCACTGACCTCCTTTAGGGAAGGACATCAAATATTCTAACCTGGTCTGGCTAACATTGGACTCCAGACCCACAGCAATATGGCTGACTCTGAGCTGCCCTCTGGGTAATTAGCAGTGGGGTCAAAGAACGTTGTTCCAGGCAGTGACACCCACACCCCATGAATGAGTAAATAAAAATACCTATGTCCCTCCCTATCTCTGCAAACCCCTCCAGCTGCAGCAATTCAGACTGGCTTTGAAACACCCTGACCACGCTCTGTAACACTCTCACCATCTCCAGCACCTTCACCTCTCCCTGTTCCTATCGTGTCAATAAACCCAGACCGTGGTTCCCCTTCCCACTACCCTCGTCCTGCTGGCTTACCCTTTGCAATCTATTTAACATTTACTCCCAAAGCACTCTCTCACTTCAGGATTTGAAATACTTTTTGGTGATCTTCTCAGCCTCATAATCTAGTATGATCCCTTTTGTCCTGAGTGAGGGATCAGTGGGAATTTCTTGCTGAGGTTTTTACTGTTTCAATGTAATGTCCTTTTGTTGAGTGTTTTGCATTGTCCCTTCAAGTGTTTCTCACTGTTCATTTACAGGCACATATTTCAGTCTGTTTAGCCTGTTTATCTTGGTCAGTTCTCCTCTCAAACTCAGGTCATTGGCTATTTTTGTTTCTAGTTGAAGCTTGTTCTTTTTGTGATTCACTTTAAAACTTTATATTTATTTAAACTGCACTTTATCACAATTTCCCGAAGGATCTCTGCAGGTGACATTATTCATTCACTACGTTTCATTACACGGTCGCTCTGCGATAGTTATGTCCCTTAACAGTTGCACAATGTGTTTTTCAAAGAAACACTGAAAAAGAAACCGTACTCCTCTTTCAATGTCAATGTTGACCGTGTGATTGTCTCAGATTATACAAATATTGAAGATTTCCAAAATTGTCACAATGTCTTTGTTAAAAAATTCCAATGAGTTCCTGTTTAATGCAGTGATGAGCAACGAAATACTGTTTGGTGGCTAAAACTGTTCCGTTGCTTGTGTCCTTGGCAAGTAGTAGCCAGAATTTACATTCAGACTGACTCTACTTCATGATCTGAGGCCAAATGCTTTCTCTGTAATGCCTTTGTTATCCATTACTGTTAGCGTTGCCCATGTTACCTGAGTTTGCACAGGATTACGAACCACTGAATATTTTTGTTCACCCTGTATCCATGTCTCCCTGGTGTCTAAATCTCTTTCAGCTCTGTGTCACAAATCCATCGACCTTATTGCAGCAACGTTGTCCAATAAAAACAACATAATATATTCTCTTCCACAATTTTCTGTCACAAATCTATTTGCTGATGTACAACTTTAGTAAAACTCTGTCCCATCCTGTTCCTTTCTGCTTGTCTTCAGCCACATTCCCATGCTGTTCCATTGCTTCACCTTTTCCCTTTGGATTTGGAAAGCTCCTTTCACCTGCATCCTCTCTGTCAGTTTAATGCCCTGGCCATAAACCTGACATGATCGGCCAGGACACTGCTCTCAGCACAGTTCCAGGGGGACCATCCTAATAGTTTTTTTAATAAATCAGGTAGGGGATGTGGGTGTCTCTGACTGACCAGCCTTTATTGCCCAGCCCGAGCTGCCCTTGAACTGAGTAACTTGCTCGGCCATTTCAGAGGGTCATTGAGAGGCAAACACTTTGCTGTGGGTATATTATGCAGACCAGGTCAGGATGGGCAGATGTCTTTCTCGAAAGGACAAGTGTTTGGATTTGTTACACTTCAGGAATGGTTTCATGCTTATTATTGGATTGTTAATAATTATTTTTAAAATTATTGATTTCAAATGTCTCCTTTTCAGATGGCGGGATTCAATCCTGCCTCCCCTGAATATTAGCTGAGGTTTTGGATATATTCTCTCACAATAATACCACGAGGCCATAACTTCACCTGCTCACTGGGTGCTCATCCCTGAGCACTGATACCAGGGCATTATGAAGCTAAACCCATTCTTCCAACATGACTGTGTGATCCTGACATCTTCCAGCAATCTGGGACTATTACTTAATATCGCTCCATTTTCCAGATCTCTGTGGGACTCAGTGCCATTCTCCGTGTGTAACCCTCACTGTATCTGTCTAATTTCCCATTCTGTCTACTTCTCTGTCTCCTGTAGGTACTCGGGAAAGTCCTACCTCAATAGCCTTCCCAGCTGCTGGGTGGATCGTCCATCACCACACTGAACGCTGTTGGTCTGCCAGAGAGACAAGGGGCAGGGAAATCTGGAGCCTTCAATAAATCCTGTAGTGAGATAAGATCCCCACAGTGCACAGAGCAAAGAACAATGAAAGGGCTCCAAACATCTGTTAACACAACATGACATAGATACAGTGCTGGACGGGAGCACAGCGCGCACACACACACACACACACACACACACACACACACACACACACACACACACACACCGCCCCAATGTAAGTTCTGTTATATTAAAGCTGACTACTCTGCAACAGTGTATCTATGGCATGTCTTGTGGTCCAGTATCTTCAATAATTTTTAATTCCTGTAATAGATCCTACCACTGTAACCTCCTCACTTCCCTATAGTCCCTCCACAAATTTGAAATGTACTGCATTCCAGACTACCATCCCTATGGCTGTAACTTTGTTCAGTGTCCACAACATGCCTTATCTCGGTAATCTCCTCCTCCAATAAGGTAAAAACAAGGACTGCGGATCCTGGAAACCAGAGTCGAGATTAGACTGGTGCTGGAAAAGCACGGCAGGTCAGGCAGCATCCGAGGAACAGGAAAACTGATGTTTCGGGCAAAAGCCATTCATCAGGAACAGAGGCCAAGAGCCTGCAGAGTACAGACATAAATGAGAGTGGGGTAGGAATGGGGAGAAAGTAGCATAGAGTAAATAGGTGAATCGGGTGGGGAAGAAGGTGATAGGTCAGAGTGGAGGATGGGGGAAGGTAGCGATGAGTACAATGGGTGAATGGGGGTGGGGATGGGGGTGATAGGTCAGAGATGAGGATGAAGTGGATAGGTGGGAAGGGAGATAGGCCATTAGGACAGGTCATGAGGGCGGTGCTGGAGCTGGGGTGAGATGGGGGAAGGGGAAATGAGGAAACTGTTGAAGTCCACATTGATGCTCTGCGGTTGAAGTGTTCCGAGGCAGAAGATGAGGCATTCTTCCTCCAGGCGTCGGGTGGTGAGTAAGTGGCGGTGGAGGAAGCCCAGGACCTGCATGTCCTCGGCAGAGTGGGAGGGGGAGTTGAAATGTTGGGTCACGGGGCGGTGGGATTGATTGGTACAGGTGTACCAGAGACGTTCCCTAAAGTGCTCTGCTAGTATGTGTCCAGTATCCACAAAGTGGAGGAGACCTTATCGGGAGCAGCGGATACAATAAATGGTATTGGTGGATGTGCAGGTAAAACTTTGGATGTGGAAGGCTCCTTTGGGGCCTTGGATGGTGGTGAGGGGAGAGGTGCGGGCGCAGGTTTTGCAATTCCTGCGGTGGCAGGTGAAGGTGCCAGGAAGGGAGGGTGGGTTTTTGGGAGGCGTGGAACTCATCAGGTAGTCACGGAGGGAATGGTCTTTGCGGAAAGTGGAGAGGGGTGGGGAGGGAAATATATCCCTGGTGGTGGGGTCCATTTGGAGATGGCGGAAATGGTGGCGGATGATTTGGTTTATACGAAGGTCGGTAGGGTGGAAGGTGAGCACCAGGGGCATTCTGTCCTTGTTACGGTTAGAGGGGTGGGGTTTGAAGGCGGAGGTGCGGGTTGTGGACGAGATGCGTTGGAGGGCATCTTTTACCACGTGGGAAGAGAACTTCTGATCTCTAAAGAAGGAGGCTATCTGGTGTGTTCTGTGGTGGAACTGGCCCACCTTGGAGCAGGTACGGCAGAGGCGGAGGAATTGGGAATAGGGGTTGGGAATTTTGCAGACCCACCCTCCCTTCCTGGCACCTTCTCCTGCCACTTCAGGAATTGCAAAACCTGCGCCTGCACCTCTCCTCTCACCACCATCCAAGGCCAAAGGTAGGAAGATATGTAATCTAGGCAGCTGTTGGAGTCGGTAGGTTTGTAAAAAATGTCAGTGTCAAGTCGGTTGTCATTAATGGGGATGGAGAGGTCCAGGAAGGGGAGGGAGGTCTCAGAGATGGTCCAGGTAAATTTAAGGTCAGGATGGAATGTTTTGGTAAAGTTGATGAATTGCTCAAACTCCTCGAGGGAGCACGAGGTGGTGCCAATGCAGTCATCAATGTTGGGAAGGAAGACGTTGGGAATGGTGCCATTGTAACTACAGAAGATGGACTGTTCTACGTAGCCAACAAAGAGACAGGCATAGCTGGGGCCCATACGGATGCCCATGGCTACCCCTTTGGTCTGGAGGAAGTGGGAGGATTTGAAGGAAAAATTGTTAAGGGTGAGGACAAGTTCAGCCAAACGAATGAGAGTGTCGTTGGAAGGGTACTGTTGTGGACGTCGGGAGAGGAAGAAACGGAGGACTTTGGAGGTCCTGGTCATGGTGGATGGAGGTGTAGAGGGATTGGATATCCATTGTGAAGATGACGCGTTGGGGGCCAGGGAAACAGAAGTCTTGGAGGAGTGGAGGGTGTGGGTGGTGTCTCGAACGTATGTGAACAGTTCCTGGACTGGGGGATAGGACAATGTCGAGGTAGGCAGACATGAGTTCGGTGGGGTAGGAGCATGCTGAGACAATGGATCGGCCAGGGTGGTCAGGCTTGTGGATCTTGAGAAGGAGGTAGAACTGGGCAGTGGGGGATCCCGGACTATGAGGTTGGAAGCTGTGGGTGGGAGATCTCATCCTGAGGTGATGACGTTCTGTATGCCCTGGGAGATGACGGTTTGGTGATGGGAGGTGGGTCATGGTAGAGGGGGTGGTCGGAGGAGGTGTCTTTGAGTTGGCATCATGGCTTCAGTGGTGTCAAGGTCAGTGCATCAGACTACCTCTGCACTCCCTTTATCCGCTGGTTTGATGGTGATGTCTGGATTGGAGCAGAGGAAGTGGAGGGCTGCGCGTTGTGAGGGTGAGAGGTTGGAGTGGGGGAAGGGGTAGATAGGTTGAGGCGGTTAATGTCTCGGTGGAAGTTGGAAATGAATAGATCGAAGGCAGGTAATAGGCCAGCTTGGGGTGTCCAGGTGGATGGAGTGTATTTGAGGTCGGAAAAGGGGTTCTCCGAAAATAGGCGGGAGTGTTCATTGTAAAAATAAGCTTTGAGGCGGAGGCGGTGGAAGAATTGTTCGATGTCACGGCGTGTATTAAATTATGTGATGTGTGGACGGAGGGGGATAAAGGTGAGGCCTTTGCTGAGGACTGATCATTCGTCCTCAGTGAGGGGGAGGTCAGGGGGAATGGTGAAAACTTGGCAGGAGTGGGAGCTGGGACCAGGCGTAGGTGTGGAGCTGGGGAAGGCGACGGTTGCTGTAACTGGAGTGGGTGTGGTGTTAGGGGGGATGGGGATGGAGTCATGGGCAGGAGTGGTGTTCCCCTCAGGGTTCTGGGGGCGGGGATGGTGACGGTGGGATCTGGGGGGTGGTGTCAGCAGAATGCAGGTGAGTGGTGTTGGTGGGGGTGGAAGTGTTGGCAAACACGGCAGTGGGGGGGGCGCGGAAGTCACTGAGTGTGACATCAGCGATGATGTGAGGGGCGGAAGTGATGTCACTTGTTGTGTATGAGGAATTGTGAAGGGCGGAAATGGCATTTACTTTATTTTAACCAATAATTTCCTGTCACAAATCTGTTTGGCAATGTCATATTTTAATTAAACTCAGTCCCTTACTGTTTCTTTCTATTAGTCTTCATCCACATCTCCATGGTGTTCCAATATTTCAACCTTTCTCTTTGGACTTGGGAATTTCCATTCACCTCAGACCTATCCCCCTCCTCATCTGTGTCCGTTTATAGCACACTGCATAATCCTGGTACCAGAGGAGCCTATCCCAATAAAATAACTCAGTTCTCCCTGAGTACTGGTTGCAGTGCTCACTGGTCAGAACCTCTTCTGATGATACCATTGTGTGATCCTGACACCTTCCAGCACTCTGCTGATATCACTGTCTCTCTCCATGTGATATCCCTCACTGTGTGGGTCTAATTGCTGCCCTGTCAGTGTCTCTCTCTCTTGCAGTTAATCCAGATCCTGAGCCAACAGCATTCTCCACTCCAGAGGAAAGCAGCTGCACAGACCATGGACGGAGACTGGGATTTTCCAGATCTCTGTGGGACTCAGTGCCTTCTCCATGTGCAACCTTCATTGCATTGATCTAATTTCCCATTCTGTCTATTTCTCTGTCTCCTGTAGGTATTCCTGATGTCCCTGACTCAGCAGAATTTCTAATTCCTGTCTCGTCCATCACCACATTGAAGACAGTTGGTCACCAGAGAGAGATGGAGAGTGAGATCTGGAGCCTTCAGTAAATCCTGCAGCCGATATGATCACTCACATTAAACAGCACTGGGAGGAGTTCATGTGCTTTAATTTAAACCCTGAGGGCATGATGTAGGGGCAATGCTGGGCAAGGAACATGAGAAAATCTCAGGCTTCATTGTCACCATCTTGTCTGTTAATTCATCTGTTCCACAGAACCCTCCCTATGTCTGTCATTTTCTCCACTGTCTGTTTCATAGATACCACTTCCCCTATCTCTATCAGCCCCTACAATCCTGCTTATCCCTGTAAGCTCCTCCTACCAGTACAACTCTCCAAGTCGCTGCCTTTGCCTTTAATCCCGGGTTCTGTCACATCTCTTCTTAACTGAAGAAAAACAACTCTTCAGTTCCTTAAGCCATCCCTGTCAGTGTAGTCCTTTCCAGACCTGAAAAACCTCCTTGTCTTTGTGACTTTTTTGAACTCCTACTACCTTCATGATCTCTGTAACCTTCCCGTCACAACAACAAAAAAGCTCCAAGAGTAGGTCAAGTTTTGCACCTTCTCTAGTAGGTACATCCACATACTGAATCAGAAAATTGTCTTGTACACACTTAAAAACTTCCTCTCCATCTAAACCTTTAACACAATGGCAGTCCCAGTGAATGTTTGGAGCGTTAAAATCCCCTCCCATACCTACCCTATTATTCTTACAGATAGCTGAGATCTCCTTACAAGTTTGTTTCTCAATTTCCCTCTGACTATTGGGGGATCTGTGATACAATCCTAATCACGTGATCATCCCTTTCTTATTTCTCAGTTCCACCCAAATAACTTACCTGGATGCATTTCTGGGAATATCCTCCCTCAGCACAGCTGTAATTCTATCCCTGATCAAAAATGCCACTCCCCCTCCTCTCTTGCCTCCCTTTCTATCCTTCCTGTAGCATTTGTATCCAGGAACATTAATCTGCCAGTCCTGCCCATCCCTGAGCCATGTTTCTGTAATTGCTATGATATCCCAGTCCCATGTTCCTAACCATGCCCTGAGTTCATCTGCCTTCCCTAATAGACCCCTAGCATTGAAATAAATACAGCTTAATTCATTAGCCCTACCTTTTCCCTGCCTGCCCTGACTGTTTGACTCACTTCTGTTCTCAGCCGTACCTGTCTCAGATCGAGCTCCCAAAATCCTCCCAGTGGTTGTTACCACGTCCCATCCCTGCATTCCTCCAAAGCCCTGTAAAGTCCTCCCATTCCTAAAGCCCGCCCTGTATCAGTCACCTGTCCCAGCTTCCACAACCCTCTCTATCTCTGTAAGACACCGCGCCCCCCACCCCCATCCCAGTTACTACAGCCCACTGTATCACTAAATGCCAGTAGTCACTATAATATCAGAGTAAGTGTGGAATACTGTACTGGATTAGACGATCAGTCCTGATCATATTGAATGGTGGGACCCTCTATGGTCAAATGCTCGATACCTGCTCTTCTTTCCTCTGCTTCTCTATAAACTTACTATCTATATAACCTCCTTCAGTCCCCACGACTCTTCTTATCTGTATAACCTGAATCATTCCCCACAAACCTCCCTAACTCCATAACCTCCAAAATACCCCACGACCCTCCCTATCTCCATAATCTCATCCATACCTGACGACCCTCCCATTCAGAGCAACCTCCTTCAGTCCCCATGATCCTCCTGATCTGTGCAACCTCCATCAGGTCTAACAGCCCTCGCACTCTCTTTGTCCCCTTTCAGGCCCCAAAGCACTCCCTATCCCCATAATGTCCTTCAGTCACCACTGCACACTCTATGTCCATAATCGCATATAGTCCCCAATCACTCCCTATCTCCATAATGTCCTTCAGTCCCCACGACCCTTCCTATTTCCAAAACCTCTATTTCCTGTTGTACCTGTAAGCTACCTTTTTCAGATTGATGAACAAGAACTCCCATAACCCTTTCTGCTGCCAGTCTGAAACCAAACAGTGTTACCCTGAGAGTAAGTTGGGAGCTGGAATGTGGTTGAAAGGACATATCAATAAACAATAACTGGACCCTCAGAAACACTTTTAATAAAAAGAGAATGTTGCTTTGAGCCTGTAGGATTGTATTTTTATTGGTGTGAGTATAAATGCCAGAATAGATACGGGTGTAGAAGTGGCTGTACCGAGGATACGGTTTATTTGAATTTTCAGAAACATTTACACAAGTTTCAATAAGGGCTAAGGAGTAACTTGGTAGAGAATAGGGCTCCTTAACTATCAGGAGGTGGGTGAGATATTAAACAAAATAGTCTTGTCAGTATTTGCTGTGGAGAAAGACACGGAAGTTCGGGAGCTTGGGGAAATAAATAGCAATGTCTTGGAAAGAATCCTCACCAGAGAAGAGAAAATGCTGGAGTCTTTAAATAAATAAAGGTTAATTAATCCTCAGTAGCTCATTAGATCTATCCTAGAATATTATGGGAAGCTAGGGAAGAGATTGCAGTGTCCCTAACAGAGATATTTATACTATCAACACACACAGTGAGGTGTTGGAAGAATGGAGGGTGGCTAATGCTGTTCCATCACTTAAGGCCTGCAGGGATACGCCAGGAAATTACAGCCCCGTGAACCCAGTGATGGACAAGTTGTTGGAGGAGATTCTGAGAGAAAGGAGCTACATATATTTGGAAAGGCAAGGACTGATTCAAGATGATCAGCATGGCTTTGTGAGTGGAAAACCGTGTTTCACAAACTGGATTGACTCTTTGAGGAAGTTGCCAAGAGATAGGCGAAGGCAGAGCAGTCAGCGATGTCTACATGGACTTCAGCAAAGCATTTGCGAAGGTTCCAAGCGATGTAGAACATCTAGTCAAGAGGAAGAAGGCAGCTAAGTTAAGGTTGAGGAACCAAGGATCAGAAGCAGGGCTGTAGAGAGTTACATAGGCCAGCACAGTGGCTCAGTGGTTAGCACTGCTGCCTCACAGCACCAGAGACGCGATTTCGATTCCAGCCCCAGGCGACTGACTGTGTGGAGTTTGCACATTCTCTCCATGTCTGCATGGACAGGTACTCCAGTTTCCACGCGATGAGCAGATTATGTGAATCAGCCATGTGTTGTTCAAGAAAGGGAATAGAGATAATCCTGGAAACTACAGACCTGTCAGTCTTCTGTCTGTGATGTGCAGATTATTGGAGAGGATGCTGAGAGACAGGATTTATGATTCCTTGGAAAACCATAGCTGATTACAGAGAGTCAGCATAGCTTTGTAAGGGACAGGTCATGCCTCACAAATCTTATTGAATCCTTTGAGAATGTGACAAAATGCATTTATGGCTCATTGAGAAAGTACAGAGCATGGGATGCAGGGAAACCTTCACTCATTGGAGTGAAGAACGGCGAGGGGCGACTTGGTAGAGGTGAACAAGTTAGTGTGAGGCATAGATAGAGTGAATAGTGAGCGACTTCTTTATCCCGTGGCATACATGGTACAAGGGGCATAATTTTAAGATGATTGGAGGACGGGTAAGGGGAGATTTCAGATCGAGGTTCTTTACACAGAGAGTGGTGGATGGGTGTAACGGGACATTTAATAGACTTTTGGTTAGGCACATGGATGATAGTAGAATGAAGGTTATGTAGGTTAGTTTGATCTTACAGTCGGATAAAAGATGGGCATGGCATCATGGCTGAAGGGTCTTGTGCTGCACTGTTCTGTGTTCTACGTTGTGTTTGGTAAACTGGGTAATAACCTCAGATCAATGTAAAAGGATATGACATTCAGGAGGAGCTAGTCAACTGGATACAAAATTGGCTTGATGGTAGGAGACAGAGGGTGATAGGAGACATGTGACCTGCGGTGTAGTGGGCCTACTGTTGTTTGTCATTTGGATAAATGGTTTGGATGGGAATATTGGTTTCCTGGTAAGTAAATGTTTTGGGTGATACTGAAATTGGTGGTAAAATGGACAGTGATGAAGGTTGTCTGTGGTTCAACAGGATGAACAGTACTACTGGGATAGTGGGCTGAAGAATAGCAGATGGAGTTTAACTGGATAAATGCAAAATGTTCCATTTTGGTAAAATAAAGCAGAGTGGGACTTGTAAAGTTAATGTTCGGGTCCTGGGTAGTGTTGTCAGTCAGAGACGCAGGGATGCAGGTACACAGTTCTTTGAATGTGGTGTCACAGGTAGACAGGCTGGTGAAGCAGGTGTTTGGGATGGTTACCTTCATTGGGCAGAGCATTGAGAGTAACAGTTGGGATGTCAAGATGCTGCCTGACCTGTGCTTTTCCAGTTCCACGATTATCTAGACTCTGGTTTCCAGCATCTGCAGCCCTTGTTTTTATTATGTTGCATCTGTACAATACACTGGTGAGGTCACCGTAAAAGCATTGCTGATCTGTAGGAAGAACTCATCAGGTTCACTTACCTCCTTTAGTGAAGGAAATCTGACATTCTAGCCTAGTCTGGCTAACATGTGACTCCAGACCCACAGCAATATGGCTGACTCTGAGCTACCCTCTGGGCAATTCGCAGTGGGGGCAAAGAATGCTGGTCCAATCAGTGACACCCACATCCCATTAATGAATAAATTAAAATAAATATGTCCCTCCCTACCTCTGCAAACCCCTCCAGCTACAGCAATCCGTAATGGCTTTGTGACACCGTTCAGGCCCTGACCACTCTCTGTAACACTCTCACCACCTCCAGCACCTTCACTTCTCCCTGTTCCTGTCGTATCATTACACCCTGATCATGATTCCCATTCCAACTGCCCTCCTCCTGCTAGCAGATCTTTTGCAATCCTTTAACACTTACTCCTCAAATATTCTCTGACTTCAGGATTTTAAGTACTTTTTGGTGATCTTCTTAGCCTCATAATCTAATCTGATCCAGTTTTTCTGAGTGAGGGATGGGTGGGAATTTCTTGCTGAGGTTTTATGTTTCAATGGAATGTCCTTTTGTTGAGTATTTTTCACTGTCCATCAAATGTTTTCCATTGTTCGTTTACAGACACATATTTCAGTTTGTTTAGCTTGTTTATCTTGGTCAGTTCTCCCCTCATCCTCATGTGATTGGCTATTTTTGTTTCTAGTTGTAATTTGTCCTTTCTGTGATTCACTTTAAAAGTTTAAATTCCTTTAAACTACACTTTATCACAATTTCCCAGAGGATCTCGCCAGGTGACATTACTCAGTCACTAAGGTCCATCACACAACGTTCGATCTGACATGGTAACATCCCTAGCCAGTTGCACAGTGTGTTATTCAAAGAAACACTGGGAAAAAAAACTCCCAACTCCTCTTCCAATATCACTGTTGTCAGTGTGATTGACAAGATTATGTGAAGATTGAAGGTTCACTGAATTATCCCCAAGCCTTTGTTAACAATTCCAATGAGTTCCTGTTTAATGCAGTGATGACCAATGCAATACTGTTCATTGACTAAAACTGTTCTGCTGCTTGTGTCCTTGGCAAGTAGTAGCCAGAATTTACATTCAGACTGACTCTACTTCATGATCTGCGGTCAAATGCTTTCGCTGCAATGTCTTTGTTATCCATTATTGTTAGCGTTACCCATTTTGCCTGAGTTTACACAAGACTGTGAACCATTGAATATTTTTGTTCACCCTGTATCCGTGTCTCCCTGGCGTCTAAATCTCTTTTATCTCTGTGTCACAAATCCATCGACCTTATTGCAGCAACGTTGCCGATTTAAAAAAAACTTACTCTTTCCTACAATTTTCTGTCGCAAATCTCTTCACTGATGTCCAATTTTAGTTAAACTTTGTTCCTTTCTGTTTGTCTTCAGCCACATTCCCATGCTGTTCCGATGTTACACCTTTTCTCTTTGGATTTGGAAAGCTCCTTTCACCTGAACCCCGTCCCTCCATCTCTCTGTCAGTTGAAACCTACCGACATGATTGGCCAGGACACTGGTTCCAGCACGGTTCCAGTGGGACTATCCAAATAGATTATTTTTTAAATCAGGTATGGGATGACGTATCTCTGGCTGACCAGCCTTTATTGCCCAGCCCGAGCTGCCCTTGAGATGAGTAACTTGCTCAGCCATTTCAGAGGGTCAGTGAGAGGCAAACACTTTGCTGTGGAGATATCGTGCAGACCAGGTCAGGATGGGCAGATGTCCTTCTCTAAAGGACAAGTGTTTGGGTTTTTTGTGCATCATCAATGGTCTCATACTTATTTGTGGATTGTTAATTACTATTTTTAAAATTAGTGATTTCAAATTCCACCATTTCTGATGGTGGGATAACAGCCTGCATCCCTTGAACATTAGCTGATGTTTGGGATACATGCTCTAGCAATAATACCATGAGGCCATCACTTCGCCTGCTCACAGGTTGCTCATTCCGGACTGGTTATATCAGTGCATGATGAAACAAAACCTGTTCTTCCAACACAGTTGTGTGTTCCTGATATCTTCCAGCACTCTGGTGATATCACTCAGTATTTTGCTCTTGCTCTCTCCCTCACTCTCCCTCCCTCTCCCTCCCTCTCTCTCTCTCCCTCTCTCTCTCCCTCTCTTTCTCTCTCTATTGCAGCTACACCAGATCCTGTGCCAACAGAATTCTCCACTCCAGAGAGATGAGGGAGCACAGGTCAGGGATGGAGACTGGGATTTTCCAGATCTCTATGGTGGTACTCAGTGCATTTCTAACCCTCACCACACCAATCTAATTTCCCATTCTGTCTATTCCTCTCTCTCCTGTAGGTACTCAGGAAGGGTCAGACGCAATTAACTTCCCAGCTGCTGGGTGTGTCGTCCTTCACCACATTGAAGGTGGTTTGTCAGCCAGAGAGACAAAGGGCAGGGAGATCTGGAGCCCTCAATAAATCCTGCAGTGAGGTAAGATCGCTCACAGTGCACAGAGCAGAGAGCAATAAGAGGGCTCCAAACATGGCTAACAAGACATGACACAGATACAGTGCTGGAGGGGGAGCACAGTACACACACACACACACACACACACACACACACACACACACACACACACACACACACACACACACACACACACACACCTCAATCACCACTCCTAATGTAAGTTCTGTTGTACGAAGACTCACTACTCTGCAACACTGTAGCTATGGCATGTCGTGTGCACTAGTGTCTTCAATAATTTGTAACTCCTATAATAGTTCCTATTTCTGTAACCTCCTCCTAGCCCAACAGTCCCTCCACATACTTAAAATGTACTGCATTCCGGACGACCATCCCTCTCACTGTAACTTGCTTCAGTGTCCACAACATTCCTTATCTCGGTAGTCTACTCCTCCAATAACTGGAGACAGAGCCATGCAGCATGGAAACTGTTCCTTCAACCCAACCAGTCCATGCTGACCAGAGTCCATGAACGAGTCGCGTTTCCCTGCATTTGACCAGTATCCCTTCAAACCTTCTCCTCCCCATGTACTTGCCCAACTTTTCCATGTTGTAACTGTACTTTTCTCTACCATTTCCCCTGGAACCTCATTCCATAACTGCACCATCCTCTGTGTAGAAAATTTTCTCCTAAAATCTCTTTTAAGTCTTTCCTCTCCCATCTCATATTTATGCCCACTAGAATACAGAACGTGACAGCGCAATACAGGCCTTTCGGCCTTCAATTTTGCACCAACCTGTAGACCCAATTTGAAGCTATCAAGCCAACACTATTCCAATTCTTGTCCATATGCCTACCCAAAGACCATTGAAATGCCTTTAAAGTTGGCCCCGACTATTCTGAGTAAAGAACCTACCCCTGGCATCTATCCTATATCTATTTATTAATATTAATATCTACCTCAATTTGAAGCTATCTCCCCTCGTGCCAGACATCGCCATCCAAGAGAAAAGGCTCTCACTGTCCAGCCCATCTCACCTGCTGATTATCTTATATATCTCAATTAATTGACCTCAAACACATTCTCTTGAACAAAAGCAGCTTAAAGTCCCTCAGCCTTTCCTCATAAGACCTTCCCTCCATACCAAGTAACTTCCTAGTAAATCTCTTCTGAATCATTTCCAAAGCTTACACAGCCATCCTGTAATGCAGTGACCTGAACAAATGTGGCCACACCAGAGTTTTGTAAAGCTGCAGCATGATCTAATGGTGCCGAAACTCAATCCCTCTACCAATACAAGCTCACACACTGAATGGCTTCTTAAACCTGGGTGGCAGCTTTCAAGGATCTATATACATGGACATAGAGATCTCTCTGTTCAACTACACTACCAAGAATCATACCATTATCTCAGTACTCTGTTCCAGAGTGAGTCGCCTCACACCTTTCCACATTAAACTCCATTTGCGAACTTTCAGTTCAGCTGTGCAGCTTATCTATACCTTTCTGTAACCCACAACATCCTTTGTCACTATCCACATCTCTACCAACCTTAGCGTCTTCTGCAAATTTACTAACCCATCCTTCAATGCCCTCATTCAGGTCATTTATGTAAATGACAGCAACAGTGGACCCAAAACACACCCTGGCAGTATCCAATAGTAACTGAACTCCAGGATCGATATTTCCCATCAACCACTACCCTCTGTTTTCTTTCAGTGAGCCAATTTCTGATCCAAGCTGCTAATTTACCCACAATCCCATACCTCCGTATTATTGGCAATAGCCTACCATGGGGAACCTTAACAAACCTCCCAAAAAGATGCCTTCCTTGAAGAAGCTCTCTTCCTCCCAAAAAACTGCACCCGATGTGGCCTCCTCTATATTGGGGAGATGGGCCACCTACTTGCGGAATGTTTCAGAGAACACCTCTGGGACACCCGGGCCAACCAACCCAACCACCCCATGGCTCAACACTTCAACTCCCCCTTCCACTCCACCGAGGACATGCAGGTCCTTGGACTCCTCCATCGCTAGACCATAGCAACACGACGGCTGGAGAAAGAGCACCTCATCTTCCGCCTAGGAACCCTCCAACCACAAGGGCTGAACTCATATTTCTCCAGTTTCCTAATTTCCCCTCACCCTACCATGTCTAAGTCCCAACCCTCGAACTCAGCACCACCTTCCTTACCTGCAATCTTCTTCCTGACCTCTCCGCCCCCACCCCCACTCCAGCCTATCACCCTCACCATAACCCCCTTCCATCTATCGCATTTCCAACGCATCTCCCCCAAGTCCCTCCTCCCTACCTTTTTTCTTAGCCTGCTTGGCACACTTTCCTCATTCCTGAAGAAGGGCTCATGCCGGAAATGTCGATTCTCCTGCTCCTTGGATGCTGCCTGACCTGCTGCGCCTTTCCAGCAACACATTTTCAGCTCTGATCTCCAACATCTGCAGTTCTCACATTCTCCTCGAACCTTAACAAACGCCTTACTGAAATACATAGACACCACATCAACTGCTTTACCCTCATCCATCTCTGTCTTTGTTCTCCTTCTTAAAGACCTCAATAAGGTTTGTGAGGCACGACCTACCCTTCACAAAATCGTGTTAACTATCCCTAATCAACTTACTCATCTCCAGATGAATATAAATCCTATTCCTTACAAACCTTTCCAAAACTTTACCCAGAATCAAATTAAGGCTCCCACGTCTATAACTACCAGGATTGTCTCCACTCCCCTGCTTGGGGTGGCACGGTGGTGCAGTGGTTAGCACTGCTGCCTCACAGCACCAGAGACCCAGTTTCAATTCCTGCCTCAGCCAACTGTCTGTGCAGAGTTTGCACATTCTCCCTGTGTCTGTGTGGGTTTCCTCCGGGTGTTCCCGTGTCCTCCCACAGTCCAACATGTGCAGGTTAGGTGAATTGGCCATGCTAAATTGCCCATAGTGTTAGGTGAAGGGGTAAATGTAAGGGAATGGGTCTGGGTGGATTGCACATCAGAGGGTCGGTGTGGACTTGTTGGGCCGAAGGGCCTGTTTCCACACAGTAAGTTATCTATTCTAAGGGAACAACATTTGCTCCCTCCAGCCTTCTGGCACTATTCCAGTAAACAATGACGACATAAACATCAAAGCCAAAGGCTTGGCAATCTCCTTCCTGGATTTCCAGAGAATCCGAGGAGAAATCCCATCCAGTTCCAGGGACGTAGCTATTTTTAGAATTTGCAGAATTGCTAACACCACCTCCTTCTGCACTTCGATCCAACCTAGTTATGGACTCCACTACCCTGGGGTAAAGACATTGGCTAATCACCTTACCTGGATCCCTCGTGCTTTACATCATCGTCCTGCGAATTGCATCATCGAAGGACAATGATACAAATAGTTCTGCTCAGGTCCCTGCCACTACTTGCCACAATGTTCTGGGACACACTTGTTCAGGACCTAGTGCTTTCTGTACGTTTGTGTTCTAAGACCTCCAGCACCACCTCTTCCGTAAAGAGAACTCTTTTCAAGCCATCACTGTCTCTTTAGCTGACATGTCTGCAGTAATTTCTGACATAAAATGTTCATTTAGGGTCTCACCCATCTTCTATGATTCCACTCATGGATGGCCTTATTGATCTTTGCGGGGCCCTAGTGTCTCTCTAGTTTCTTTTTTGTACTTGTAGTGCTGTAGAATTTCCTTGCATTCTCCTTAACTGAAATGCCAAATTTATCTCATCACCCTATATTGCTTTCCACCTTATCTAGCCTCTCAGTTTCTGTCAAACGCTGCAGTATCAGTAACATCTTCGTCAATCTTTGCTCCATTTACAGTTTCAGGAAATGCTTCCTAAAGCAGGAGGACCAGAATTCTATGCAGTACTCCAACTGGGGACCCAGCAATGACTTATACAGCCACATCATGATGTACCAACTCATATAGTCAATGCTGTGACCCATGAGAGTAAGTCTGCTAAATGCCCTTTCCCCATCCTGTCCCCGTGTGATGCCACATCCAAGGAAAACTGTACTCTTTGGTCTCTCTTTCTCTGTTCGACAACACTGCCCAGACCCGACCATTAATTGCGTTCGTCCTCTCTAGTTTGTTTTAACAAAATCCATCACCTGAATTCAACTCCATCTTTCATTCCTTGGCCCACTGGCTCAGTTGTTCGAGATCCCCCTCGATAACTGTATTCCCTGCGCACTATAACCCGTGTTCTATCCGGACTTTTATCAACAAACTTACTAACAATGACTCCTATGCTCTTACAGAAATAATTTCTGTAAATGATGCATAACAGTGGATCTAGTACTGTTCCTTATTGCACACCAGCCGTAGCCTGCACAACAACCCTCTCCCATCACTCTCTGTCTCCCAGTGTCAAGCCAATTTTGGATCCAGTTAGATAGCTCTCCCTGCTCCCATGTGATCTACCCTTACTAACCAGTGTTCCACACTAAACCCTGTCCAAGGCCTTGCTGTGGTCAGTGTAGACAAAGTCTCCTGTTCTGTCATCATCTATCTTCTTAGCCACCTCTTCAACAAGCTCAGTCAAGTTTGTGAGACACTACTTGTGCAGGTTTCCAGCTCGTCACCCATGGCTGTCACTGATATGAATACCTCTTTAAGGGGCACTTCTTCCTGAGTTTCCCCCAGTGTCCTCGGATATACATGATTAGCTGCAGGGATTTGTCTATTTTTTATGCATTTTAAAATCTCTAGCAACTCTTATTCTGATATGCGGAGTGTTTTGAAGACTTTATTTCCCTGACTTCCCCAGTCTTTAAGTTCTGTTGTGAAATTTTCATTAAGGATCTAACCCATCTCCTGTGGTTCCACACATGAATAATCCCATTGATCTTCAAGATAACACATTCTGTGCCTAGTTAATCTTCTGTCGTTAGTATTCGTGTAGAATCCCTTTGGATTTTCCTCAGCATTACCAGCCAAAGTTTTCTCAGGTCTCCTGTTTGCCCTCCTGCTCTCCCTCTTCAGTGTATTACTGTACCCACAATGTTGTTTGAGGAATCCAGCTGGCCATGTATGACATGGACCGCCTTTTTCTTGACCAGAACCTCAATATCCCCAGTCATCCAGAATTTCCTACTTGTAATCTGCATTGCCCTTCGCACTAACAGAAATATCCTCACCCTGAACTCTCATTTTATCGCTCTTTTGAAAGCTTCCCACCTGCCTGATGTCCATTTACCTGCAAATAGTCTCCACAATCAACTGTTAAAAGTTCTTGACCAATACCGTCTGGATTGGGGCAGGAAAATGTTGATGTTTCACTTATGGACCAGGCCTGTCCTTTTCCATAACTGTTTTCAAACTAATATAGTTATGGTCACTTTGTCAAAGTTCTCCCCAACTAACACCTCAGTCCCTTTCCCTGTTTCCCAAGGGGAGGTCAGATTTTGCCCTTTTCTCCAAGGGGAGGGCAAGCAACTAGTGGTAATTGTGTACATCAGTACACATGGTATAGATACAGTTAGGTGGGTTCTGGTCAAGTGGGTATTGGGAGTTAGGTAAGAAGTTTAAAAGCATGAATACAAGGGCAGTGAGCCGCAGATTACTCCCAGTGCCCCTCGCCAGTGAATACGGAAGTAGAAAGATAAATGAGTGCCTGAGGAGCTGGTGGAGGGGAAAGGGTTTTTACGTCTTGGATCATTGAGATCTCTTCTGCAGTAGAGGTGACCTGGACAAGGGGGACGGGTTAAACTTTAACCAGAGTGGTACAAGCAACCTGGGAGGGAGATTTGCTAGTGGTACCTGGGAGGGCTTAATCTGGTTTGCCAGGCGATTGGGATTCTGAAAAAGAGAGAGACCGTCGGCCAGTCAGAGGAAAATGCACCAGCCAATGAGCGCAAGTTTTCTTTTCAGGATATCCAGGGGCACAGTCAAGGGAGGGAAAAGATTTCTGGTTTACGGAGCATTTATATCAATGTACAAGGCCTGACTGGTAAGGCAGGTGAGCTCAGAAGCATGGATTGGCTCTGGGGACTGGGATATTATAGCCATAACAGAAACATGACTGAGAGAAGGGCAGGACTGGCAGGTCAGTGTTCCAGGACACACAAGCTACAGGCGTGACAGAAAGACAAGTAAATGAGGAGGTGGATTTTCCCTTTTGATAAGGGAGAATATGACAACAGTGGTCAGAGAGGATACTCCAAAAGAGGCTACATGGTTAGGAGTTAGAAAGAAGAAGGGGGCGGTCACTTTGTTGGGACTGTATTACAGACTCGCAAATAGCCAGCGGGTATGAGAAGAGCAGATGTGTAGAGAGATTGTATAACTGTAGGAATAAGAGAGTAATATTGATTGGAGATTTTAATTTCCCCTGGATTGACTTATCCACTCAGAGAATAAAAGGCCCATATGGGTAACAATTTGTCAAATGGGTCCAAGAAAGTTTCCTTGACCAATATGTAGATGGTCCTACTCTACTCAGGTGGGCGCAACATTGGATCTCCCCTGAGAAAACGAGATCAGGAAGTGACTGAAGTGTCAGTCGGAGTGCACTTTGGATCCAGTGACTGGAACTGTCTTAGTTTTAACATAACTACAGAAAATAATAGGAGAGGTCCACAGGTTAAGGAGCTGTTCTGGAGCATAGCCAGTTTTGGGGCCATGAAGCAGGACCTAGCAGAGGTTGGGTGGGTGAGTCTGTGAAGGAAAACAAATGACTGGAAAATGGAAGGCTTTTAAAAGTGTGATACTGAAAATCCACGGTCAGTATGTACCTGTTAGGGTGAAAGGAAAATGGCAGGTTTAGGGATCCCTGGCTGATGAGGGATATTGAGGCTCTGGTCTGGCAAATGAAGATGGTATACATTGGGTTTAAGGTTTCCGTATCTACCCAACCTCTTCCAGCCCTAAAGACACAATCAGTCTGTGGAGACCCTATAATCTTCAGGTCTCTGCCACACTCCGACCTATAGAACCCACTCCAGTACCTGTGACTGTTCCAATCCAGTTCCTAAAGGGCCTGCGATCTGTGTAACATGCTCTCATCACTATCACCCACCCTGTCAACGTAAGCCCTTCCAGTATTTCCACCCATCTAGTCAACTGCGTAAACTTCTCCAGCTCTTACACCCCTATCTGTATTAACGATAACCTCCCCTACAAACTTCCCACTTAGGCCAAACTGGAGGAGGTTACTAATCTTCTGTATATGTGTAACTGTCTCCAATCAAAATTGCTGTTCTCATCTCCAGGAAAATCTGCCCGATTCCACATCCTCCATGTCTAAATAACACCAGAACCTAAGAATTTCGATATCTCTAAACCTGTTCAGTCCCGTCTACCTTCCATATGTGTGTTTTTACTTTCAGCCTATACAACCTACATTATCTCTGTAATCTGCTCCATTCCCTAAATAGTCCCTGTCTGTATAAACCAGCACTGCCCTACCACTATCCGTATCCCTATAAACTGCTCCATCCCCCCCAACATTCCCATCTCCATGAACCCGTCAGTCCTGCAGCTCTCCACATTTCTATAACCTCCTGTGGGTCTATGGTCCTCCCTCCCTGTGAAACCACCTGCAGTCCCCACATCCCTCCCAATCTGGGTCCTCTGCTCCAGATCAGACCATTGCTGTCTCTGTAAACACCTCCACCTCTGACAACTCTTCCCCAAGTCAGTAACCTCTTGCAGTCTGAACAAAACACCTAAACTGTGCAACCTTTCATTTCGCTACAATCCTCCCTCCCTCCCTCCTCAAATGCGTTCATTACCATGTAACCTCATAATTACTGAAGCCTCCTTTGGGGACTGCAACACTCCTAATGTCTGCATAATCCTCCTGTCCTGATATCCCTCTCTATCTCTGTAACCCCCACCACCCTCCAGTGCCCTTTTGGGGAACGTGGCAGAGGAGGAAAGAATTGTAGAGTCTGGGCCATGTTATGGAGGTAGAATTCTGGGAATTACCGATTTAGTCTTATGTGTGTGGTGTACAGATTATTGGAGAGGACTCTGACAGACAGAATTTATGACTACTTGGAAAACCATAGTTAAATTTTAGACAGTTAGCATGGGTTTGTGAGGGGCAGGTCATGCCTCACAAACCTTATTGAATTCTTTGAAGATATGGCAGAATATGTTGAAGCTCATTCAGAAAATAAGAAGGCATGGGATACAGGGAAATCTGTCTGTCTGGATACAGGATTGGATGGCCCAGAGAAGACAGAGTATGGCAGCAGATGGACAGTATTGAGCCTGGAGCTCAGTGACCAGTGGGGTGCTGTAACAGTCGGCTTTGGGACTCTGCTGTCTGTGATTTTTATAAATGACTTGGATGTGGATGTTGGAAAATGGGTTAGTAAGTTTGCCAATCTGGTGGAGTGGTGGGTAATGTGTAGGGCTGTTGTAGGTTAAAATCTTCGAGTAAAAAGTGATGTCTGCAGATGCTGGAGATCGGAGCTGAAAATGTGTTGCTGGTTAAAGCGCAGCAGGTCAGGCAGCATCCAAGTAACAGGAAATTCGACGTTTCGGTTGCAATGGGACATTGATAGGAGGCAGAACTGGGCTGGAAATGGCAAATGGAGTTCAAGCTGGAAAAGTGTGAAGTGATTCATTCTGGAAGGTGGAATTTGAATACAGAATGCAGGGTGAAAGGCAGAATGCTTGGCAGTGTGGAGGATCAGAGTGATTAAGGGGTCCATGTTCATAGATCCCTCAAAGTTGCCACACACGTTGTTAGGGTTGTTAAAAATGCATATATTGTGTTGGCTTTCCTTAGCAAGGGGATTGATTTTAAGAACAGTGAGGTTTTACTGCATCTTTATAGCATCCTGGTGAGACCACACTTGGAATATTGTGTTCAGTTCCGGTTCCCTCTTTACAGGAAGGATGTGCAAGTTTAGAGATCATGCACAGGAGATTTACTAGGATGCTGCCTGGAATGGAGGGCATTTCTTATGAAGAAAGTTTGAGGCTTTTCTCATGGGAGTGAAGAAGGGGGTGGGGCGACCTGGTAGAGGTGAACAAGGTGATGAGAGGCACAGAGAGAGTGAATAGTGAGAGACTTTTTTCTCCTATGGCATAAATAACTATTACAAAGGGGTGTAATTTTAAGATGAATGGAGGATGTATAAAAGGAGAGAGAATGGTAGGTAGTTGGAATGCACTGACAATGGTGGTAGTAAAATTAGATACTTTCGGGACATTTAACAGACTCTTGGATAGGCACATGGATGATAGTAAAATGAAGGATATGGAAGTTAGTTTGGTCTTATAGTTTGATAAAAGGTTGGCATGGCATCATGGCCGAAGTGTCTTGTTCTGTACTGTTCTGTGTTCTACGTTCTGTATGGTAAATGGGTAATAATCTCAAATCAGTGTAAAAGGATATGGCATTCAGGAGGAGCTAGTCAACTAGATACAAAATTGGCTTGATGGTTGGAGACAGAGGGTGATGGGAGACATGTTGTTTTTCTGACTGGAGGCATGTGACCAGCGGTGTACTGGGTCCCCTGTTGCTTGCCATTTGGGTAAATGGTTTGGATGGGAATATTGGTTTTCTGGTAAATAAGCTTCTTGGGTGACACTGACATTGGTGGTAAAGTGGACAGTGAAGAAGGTTATCTATGATACAACAGGATGAACAGTACTGCTGGGACAGTGGGCTAAAGAATAGCAGATGGAGTTTAATTAGGTTAAAGTGAAGTGTTCCATTTTGGTGAAACAAACCAGGGTGAGACTTGTACAGTTAATGTTCGGGCCCTGGGTGGTGTTGTCAGCCAGAGACCCAGGGATGCAGGTACATAGTTCTTTGTAAGTGGTGTCACAGGTCGACAGGCTGTTGAAGCAGGCGTTTGGGATGGTTACCGTCATTGGTCAGACCATGGAGAGTAAGAGTTGGGATGTCATGTTGTATCTGTACAACACATTGGCAAGACCACCATAAATGCATTGCTGATCAATAGGAAGAACTCATCAGGTTCACTGATCTCCTTTAGGGAAGGACATCAAATATTCTCACCTGGTCTGGCTAACATTGGACTCCAGACCCACAGCAATATGGCTGACTCTGAGCTGCCCTTTGGGTAATTAAGAGTGAGGTCAAAGAATGCTAGTCCAGGCAGTGACATCCACATCCCATTAATGAATAAATAAAAATACATATGTCCCTCCCTACCTCTGCAAACCCCTCCAGCTGCAGCAACCCGTACTTAGTTTGAAACACACTTCAGGTCCTGACCACTCTCTGTAACACTCTCACCACCTCCAGCACCTTCACCTCTCCCTGTTCCTATTGTGATATTATACCCTCACAGGGATTCCTCTGCCAACTGCCCTCCTCCTGCTAACAGACCCTTTGTAACCCCTTTAACACTTACTCCTAAAGCACACTCGCACTTCAGGATTTTAAGTAGTTTTTGGTGATCTTCTCAGCCTCATAATCTAGTATGATCCATTTTGTCCTGAGTGAGGGACAAGTGTGAGTTTCTTGTTAAGATTTTGTCTGTTTCAATGGAATATCCTTTTGTTGAGTAATTTATACTGTTCCTTCAAATGTTTACAACTGTTCATTTACGCACACACATATTTCAGTCTGTTCAGATTGTTTAGCTTGGTCAGTTCTCCTCTCAAACTCATGTAATTGGCAATTTTTGTTTTTAGTTGTAGCTTGTCTTTTCTGTAATTCACTTGAAAATTTTATATGTCTTGAAAATGCACTTTATCACAATTTCCCAGAGGACCTCTCCAGGGGACATTACTCATTCACTAAGTTTCATCACACAACCGTCAATCTGACAGTTACATCCCTAGCCAGTTGCACAACATGTTATTTAAAGAAACACTGAAAAAATTCTCCGAACTTCCCTTCCAACATCACTGTTGTCAATGTGATTGTCTAGATTATATGAATTTTGAATTTTCACTGAATTGTCATTATGCCTTTATTAAAATTTCCAGTGAGTTCCTGTGTGATGCAGTGATGAGAAATGAAATACTGTTCAGTGGCTAAAACTGTTCTGCTGCTTGTTTACTTGGCAAAGAGTAGCCAGAATTCACATTCAGACTGACTCTACTTCTTGATCTGCGGACAAATGATTGCTCTGTAGTGCCTTTGTTATCAATTATTGTTAGTGTTGCCCACTTTGTCTGAGTTTGCACAAGGTTGTGAACCTTTGAATAGTTATGTCCACCTTTTTTCAACCTGTAACCATGTCACCCTGGTGTCTAACTCTCTTTTATCTCTGTGTCACAAATCCATCTACCTTATGGCAGAGACTTTGTACATTCCACAAAAAAAACATAATTTATTGTTTCCTACAATTTCCTGTCACGAATTGATTCGCTGACGTACAGTTTTAGTTAAACTTGGTCCCATCCTGTTCCTTTCTGCGTGTCTTCAGCCACATCCCCAATGCGGTTCTAAAGCTTCACCTTTTCTATTTGAATTTGGAAAGCTCCTTTCACCTGAACCCTGTCTCTGCATCCTCTCTGTCAGTTTAAAGCCCTGTCCCTAAACTTACTGATGCGATTGGGCAGGACACTGGTCCCAGCACGGTTCCAGTGGGACCATCCGAATGGTTTATTTTTAAACTCAGGTATGGGATGTTGGTGTCTCTGACTGACCAGCCTTTCCTGCCCAACCCGAGCTGCCCTTGAGCTGAGTAACTTGCTCAGCCATTTCAGAGGCAAACACTTTGCTGTGGGGATATCGTACAGACCACGTGAGGATGGCAGATGTCCCCTAGTGTATTTTTGATGAACAAACATTGTTTTGGACATCAGCAATGATTTCGTACTTATTCATGGATCGTTAATTGCAATTTTTAAAAAAATGATGATTGCAAATTCCACCATTTCTGATGGTGGGATTTAAACCTGCCTCCACTGAACTTTGGGTGAGCTTTTGGATACATGCTCTTGCAGTAATACCAAGAGGCCATCACTTCACCTGCTCAGAAGTTGCTCATTCCTGAGCAATGATACCAGGGCATCAGGTACCTAAACCTGCTCTTCCTACATGATTGTTTCATTTTGAAATTTTCCTCCCTCTGCTGATATCACTCAGTCTCTCTCCATGTGGTATCCCTCACTGTGAGGGTCTAATTGCTGCCTCTGTCAGTGCCTCTAGCTCTTGCAGCTACTCTGGATCCTGAGCCAATTGAATACTTCACTCCAGAGAGACGCAGCAGCACAAGCCAGGGATGGAGATAGTGTTTTTCAGATCCGTGTTGGACTTAGCACCATTCTCCATGTGTATCCCTCACGGGATCAGTCTAATTTCCCATACTGTCTATTCCTCTGACTCCTGTAGGTATTAGGAAGGTCCTGACTCAATAGACTTCCCAGCTGCTGGTTGTCTCGTCCATCGCCACATTGAGGATGGTTGATCAGCCAGCAAGACAAAGGAAAGGGAGATTTGGAGTCTTCAATAAATCCTGCAGTGAGGTAAGATCACTCACAGTGAACAGAGCAGAGAGCAAAGAGATAGCTCCAAACATCGGCTAACAAAACATGACATAGATACAGTGCTGGACCGGGAGCACAGTACAGACACACCTCAGGCTCAATCAACACCCCTATAGTAAGTTCAGTTGTGCTCAGACTCTCTACTCTGCAACACTCTATATATGGCATGCTTTGGTGACTAGTGTCTTCAATAATTTGTAACTCCTATAACAGTTCCAGTCCCGGTAATCTCCTCCCTTCCCTATACTCCCTCCACATATTTGAATTGTACTGCATTCCAGACTACCATCCCTATCGCTGTAACTTGCTTCCGTGTCTATGGCGTGCTTTATCTCAGTAGTCTCCTCCTCCAATAACAGGAGACAGGGTTATGCAGCACGGAAAAAATTCCTTCGATCCAACTAGTCCATGCTGACCAGAGTCCTTGAACGAGTTGCGTTTCCATTCACCTGACCCATATCCCTTCAAACCTTCTCCTGCCCATGTACCTGCCCAAATGTCTTTTACATGTTGTTATTGTACTTTTCTCTACCACTTCCCTCGAAACCCATTCCATACCTGCACCATACTCTGTGTGGAAAATCTTCTCCTCCAAACCCTTTTAAGATTTTTTTCCTCTCCTATCTCCTACTTATGCCCCCCAGAACCCAGAACATACAACATGACAGTGCAGTACAGGCCCTTCGGCCCTCAATGTGCGCCAACCTGTGGAGCCAATCTGAAGCCCATCTCACCTTCCCTATTCCATTCTCATCCATATGCCTGTCCAATGACCGTTTAAATGCCCTTAAAGTTGGCGAGTCTACCACTGTTTCAGGCCATGCATTCCATGCCCTGACGATTCTGTGTAAAGAAGCTACCTCTGGTATCTGTCCCATATCTATTAATTAACATTAATATTGATTACTTCCTCAATATAAAGCTATTTGCCCTCGTGCTAGGCATCACCATCCGAGGGAAAAGGCTCTCACTGTCCAACCCATGCCACCCTCTGATTATCTTATATGTCTCAATTAATTGGCCTTAAACTCTTCTCTCAAACAAAAACAGATTCAAGTCCCTCAGCCTTCCTCATAACACCTTCCCTCTGTACCAGGTAACATCGTAGTCAAACTCCTTGGAACCCTTTCCAAATATTTTAACATCCTTCTCCTAATGCGGTGACCTGAACCATAGGCAACACTCCAAATGCAGCCGCACCAGAGTTTTGTACAGCTGCAGCATTATCTCATGGTTCCGAAACACAATCCCTGTACCAATAAAAGTTCACATGCTGAATGGCTTCTTAACAACCTTATCAAACTGGGTGGCAACTTTCAGTGATCCATGTACATGGACACAGTGATCTCTCTGCTCATCTGCACTACCAACTTCTGCTTTACCCACATCCACCTTTTGGTCACCTCAAAGTCGTCAACAATGTTTGTGAGGCATGACCTACCCTTCACAAAACCATGCTAACTATCCCTCATCAACTTATTCATCTCCAGATGATTATAAATGCTAGCTTTTACAAGCCTTTCCAACACTTCACCCAGAATCGAAGTAAGGCTCACAGCTCTAAAGTTACCCAGGGTTGTCTCTATTCCCCTTCTTGGACAAGGAGACAACATTTGCTGTCCTCCTGCCTTCTGACACTATTCCTGAAGGCAATGATGACATAAAGATCAAAGCCAAAAGCTCAGAAATCTTCTTACTGGCCTCCCAGAGAAGCCAAGAATACATCCCATCTGGCCCAGGGAACCTCTTTTTACACTTTCCAGAATTGCTAACACCTTATCCTTCTGTAGTTCAATCCCATCTAGTTATGGACCCCACTACCCTTGGGGAAAGACATTGGCTACCTGTACCCCTCATGGTTTTATAAACCTTTATAAGGTCACCCCTCAGCCACCTACACCCAGTGGAAATGTGAAGGACAATGATATAAATATTTCTGTTCGCGTCCCTGCTACTACTTTGCCACAATGTTCTGGTATACACTTGTTCAGGACCTAGGGATTTCTCTACCTTTGTGTTCTAAGACCACCAGCACCATCCCTTCTGTAATGGGAACTCTTTACAAGCCATCACTGTTTCTTTCCCTTTGTTTCCTAGTCTTTGTCCCCAGTACGTTCTGACATGAAACGCTCATTTAGACTCTCTCCCACCTCCTGTGGTTCGACACTTGGATGGCCTCACTGATCATTGAGGAGCCCTAGTGTCTCTCCAGTTGTTTTTTGTACTTGTGTGTTGTAGAACATTCTTCGTATTCCGCTTAAACTTTTATGCCAAATCAATCTCATTCCCCCATGTTGCTTTCCAGCTTATCCAGCCTCTCCGTTTCTGTCAAACCTTCCAGTATCAGGAACATCTTCATCGATGTTTGCTCCATTTGTAATTTCAGGAAATGCTTCCCAGATCAGGATGATCAGAATTATATGCAGCGTTCCAAAGCTGTGCTGATTATCCCTCATCAATCCTTGTCGTTGCAAATGCATGTAACTCCTGTCCCACAGAATCGCTTCCAACAACGTCTGCATCGCTGACATCAAACTAATTGGTGTTGATGTCCCTGACTTTCCCTTGCAGCCTTTCCTAAGTACTGGCACAACCTTAGCCATCCTCCAGGCTTCCAGCTCATCACCCATGGCTATCAGTGATAGAAATATCTCTTTTATGGGACCCGACAATTTCATCCTGAGCTTCCCGCAATATCCTGGGATATACTTGATTAGTTCCCAAGGATTTCTCCATCTTATATGCATTATAGAACCTTCAGTACCTCCTGTCCCGTTAAGTGGAGTCTTTTGAAGACGTCACTGTTCCTTATTCCCTAACTTCCCCTGTATTTCTCCAAGTTAAGTTCATACGTGAACTTTTTGTTCAGGATCTCACCCATCTCCTGTGTTTCCACACTTGGATGGCCCCATTCGTCGTCAAGGAGCCATACTATGCCCCTAGTTAATCTGATGAATATACGTGAAGAATCTCTTTGGATTTTCCTCAGCCTGAGCTGCCGATGTTTTTTGTGGTCCCCTTTGTGTGCTCCTGACTACCGTCTTAAATGAATTACTCTACCCGCTATGTTCTTCAATGGATTCCCTTAATCCAGCTGGCTACATGTGACATGTTCCCACTTTTTGTTGACCAGAGCCTCAATACCCCCAGTCATCCAGTGTATCCCACTTGTGTCAGCATTGCCCTTCACACTCACAGAACTATAGTGTCCCTGAACTCTCACCTTATTGCTCTTTTGAAAGCTCCCCACCTGCCTGACATCCCTTTACCAGCAAATAGCCTTCACAATCAATTGCCAAAAGCTCTTCACTAATACTTTCTGGATTGCGGCAAGACGAATTTTGATCTTTAACTTGTGGACCAGGTTTGTGCTTATCCATCGCTATTTCCAAACTAATACAATTGTGCCCACTTTGCCAAAGTGTTGCCCCACTAATGCCTCAGTCCCTTTCCCTATCTTGTTCCCCAAGGGGAGGTCAGATTTTACCCCTTCCTGTAGTCCAACAATTTACATTCTGACTGAGACATTTTTCTTGTACATGCCTAACAAACTCCACACATTCAAGCTCTGCGCACTCTCAGATTAGGTTTGGAAAGTTAAAACCCCTGACCATTCCAACCCTATCATTCTTACAGATATCTGAGATCTCCCGACATATTTGCTGCTCAAACTCTCGCTGACTGTTGGGGGCCTGGCGTACAGTCATATCAAACTGATCACCCATTCTCATTTCTCAATTGCACTATTATCGCTTCAATGGGCGTTCCCCAGGAATATCCTCCCTCAGTGCCACCGTGGTATTCCACTGATCAAAAGCCCCACCATCTCATCTCTCACCTCCTGTTCTATCCTCTGTATGGAATCTGTGCCCTGGAACATTTACCTCCCAGTCCTGTCCCACTCTCAGCTGTGTTTCTACCATATCTATGGTATTCCAGTCCCACGTTCTTATTCTTAGGCCGACTTCATTTTCCTTCATTGTTAGGCCTTTTATTTTGAAATAAATGCACTTTAATCAATCAGTTTTCCCTCAATGTCTGCTGAGCTCTTTCCTGATGTTTCTACTTAAGTTCCTGTCTTGAAATTCTGTCCCAGCCGCTACCTTCAGACTGCAGCCTGGCACCATCTACCTCACTATGGACAACACCCTCACCTTTCATGCCATTTGCAAACCTACTAATGATACCTTCTGCTTTCACTTCAGAGTGATGAATGTATATAATAAACAGCAACGGCTCCCGCACACATCCCTGTGGTACACCCGTTAGTGAAAGAATTTCAATCGTCAAAATCAGCCCTCCACCAGTTGTGGATCCTGTTTGCCAAATTGCCTTGGATCCCATTGGTCTGTTGGACCAGCCTTCTATGTGGGACCTCGTCAAACGATGTAATGAACACCATGTAATCCACATCATCTGCACAGCCCTCATCAAAATCCTCAATCGTAATTTCAAAAAAAATCTCAGCTGAATTTTAGAAAGGATCTTTCTCTACCAAATCTATTATGAGTATCCCTTATTGATCTCTGCCTTTCCACATTTTGATTCATTCTGTTCCTGAGAATTGTTCCCAATAATTTCCCTCCCCCTGCTGTCAGACTAACTACTCTGTAATTACCTGGCCGATCACTGCTGTCCTTCTTGAACAAAGGAACCACATTAGCTATCCTCCAGTCATCCAGCAAAGTATTAAATATATCCACCAGGGCCCCAGCAATCTTTTTCCTTACCTCCCATTTGCAGCGTGGGATACATTTCGTTGGGCTCTGGGGATTTCTCTACCTTTAAGCCTGTGAAAACATTTAATACCTCCTCATTATTGATCTTAATATGTTTGAGAATCTCACCATCCCAACTGAAATCTCCGGCTACGATGCCTTGCTCCTGTGTGAATACAGATGGGAAGTATTCATTGAAGACCTCACCTACTTCCTCTGGCTCCATGTATCGATTGTCCCTTTAGTTTCTAACAGGCCCCATACTTTCCTCAGTAACTCTCTTATGCTAACTATACTGCTAAAATACCTTGTGGCTTTTCCTTAACACTATCTACCAAGGATGTTTAATGGCCATTGTTTGTCCTTCATTTTTAAGGAGACCCCTTGCACACCCTATACTTTCAAATGGCTTCACCTGAGTTTATTGCACTGTATTTTCTTTATCAAACTCACGATGTCACTGGACTTGCTGCCTTTACTATTCCCTTGTCAGGACCACACTGGCCATGAATTCTCACTGTATCACTTTAACATACTCTCATTTTCCAAATATAGAACCAACTGCAGATTGTCCTCCCAGTCTCGGTTTGCCAGATCCTCTCTAATGATAGTGATACTGATAGGAGACTCAGTTGTGAGGGGGACAGACAAGAGACCCCAGGATGGTGTGCTGCCTCCCGGGTACCAGGGTCAAGGGTGTCTCTGAGCGGTGACTGAACATTCTGAAGTGACAGGGTAAATACCCAGCAGACATTGTGCACATCGGTCCACATGACATAGTTAGTCAAGGGGATGGGATCCTGTGAAATATGTACAGGGAGTGAGGAAAGACGCTAAAAAGCAGGACCTCAAGGGTTGTGATCACCGGATTACTCCCAGTGCTACGTGCCAGTGAAGATAGAAATAGAAAGATAGGCCAGATGGAGGTGTGGCTGAGGAGCTGGTGGATGGGTCTAGTTTTCAGTTCTTGCATCATTGGGATCTCTTCTCGGGTAGAGGTAACCTGAACAAGGTGGGGTGGGTGTGGGGGCGGGGGGGGGGGGGACACGTTTGACTTGAACCAGAAGGGCACCAGTATCCCTTGGTGGAGATTTGCTTGTCTTACCCTGGAGGGTTTAAACTGGTTTGGTAGGGGTTTGGACTCTGAGTAAGAGAGGTGCCATCAACTAGTCAGGGGACAATACATCAGCCATCGAGAGCAAGTTTCCTATCCAGGATATCCGGGGCACAGTACAGGGAGGGAAAAGACTTCTGGTTTAAAGGACATTTATTTCAACACACGAGGCCTGACAGGTAAGGCAGACGAGCTCAGAGCATGGATTGGCTCTGGGGCCTGGGATATTATAGCCATAACAGAAACATCGCTGAGAGAAGGGCAGGACTGGCAGCTCAGTGTTCCAGGACACACGGTACAGGTGTGACAGAAGGAGAAGTGAGGAGGGGCAGCTGCCTTATTGATAAGGGAGGACATAACAACCGTGCTTAGATAGGATATTCTTTCAAGGTGATCAAATGAGGTCATATGGTTAGAAGTTAGAAACAAAAAGGGGATGGTCAGTCTGATGGGATGGTGTTCTAGATCCCCAAATAGCCAGCGGGTACTAGAGGAGCAGATGTGAAGAGAGGTTGCAGGTACCTATAGAAATAATAGAATAGTATTGGTTGGAGATTTTAACTTCCCCTGTATTGACTGGACAACCCAAAGTGTAAAAGTCCTGTATGGGGTGGAATTTGTCAAATGTGTCCAAGAAAGTTTCCGAGATCAATATGGAGAGGGGCCCACTCTACTCAGGCAGCTGAAAACGAGACCTCCCCTTAGAAAACGAGTTCAGACAAGTGACTGAAGTGTCAGTCGGAGAGCACTTTGGGTCCAATGACCAAAACTGTCCTCGTTTTAACATAGTTATGGAAAAAGATCAGGCAGGTCCACAGATTAAGGTCATAATCTGGAGCAGGGCCAATTTTGGGGCTATTTTGCAGGATCGAGCAGAGGTCGATTGGGTGAATTAAAAATCACACAACACCAGGTTATAGTCCAGCAGGTTTATTTCAAAGCACCAGCTTTGGAAGTCCAGGTGACCATTCTGAAAGATGAAAACTTAAACTAAATTTGTTTGATGTGACATTCCATCACACTGCAATCCTGTTGCTATAAATTCTGTGCCTGTTTATTGTGCTCCACAACCACCTGCTGACGGAGCAGCGCTATGAAACCCAGTGCCTCCAAATAAACCCGCTGGACTGTAAGCTGGTGTTGTGTGATTTTTAACATTGTCCATTCCAGTCCAACACCAGCTCCTCCACATCATGCACCCATTCACTGGGTGCGTGTGTTTGAAGGAAAAGGGATGACTGGCAAATGGGAGGCTTTTAAAAGTGTGATCTCAAGAATCCAATATGTCTCTGTTAGAGTGAAGGGAAAAGCTGTCAGGTTTAGGGATCCCTGGCTGATGGGGGATATTGAGGCTCTGTTCAAGAAAAAGAAGGTGGCACACATTGTATTCAATGTTTCCGTATCTACGTAACGTCTTCCAGTCCTAAAGACACGATCACTCGGTGGAGACACAACAATCCTCTCGGGTCCCTGCAGCACTCCCAATCTGTATAACACACTGAAAGCCCGTGATTCTCCTGATCCAGTTCTGACAAGACTCACTCTCTGTGTAACATCATCCCATTGCTAACACCCAACCTTTCAATGTAAGCCCCTCCTGTACCTCCATCCATTTACTCATCTCCATAACCTTCTCCAGCTCTTACGCCCCTACCTGTGTAAACTCACCCTCCCCTACAACCCTTTCCACTTTGACCAAACTGGAGGAGGTTACTAATCCTTCCTTATCTGTGAAACTGTCTCCAACCAAAATTACTGCCCTTCTGGAAAATCTGTCAGACTCCACACCCTTCATAACTAAATAGTCTGCGGAAGTAAAACTTCCTATATCTATAAACATCTTCAGTCATGACTACCCTCCATATCTCTGTTTGGTCCCCCAGTCTATACAACCCACTTTATCTCTGTCATCTGCTTCATTCACCGAAAACCCTCCCTGTCTGTGTAAACCGCTCCATCCTACTAACACCCTTCTCCATGTAAACTGCTCCATTCCTCCCAACCTCTTCACCTTCATGAACACGTGTAGACCGTACAGCTCTCCACCTTTCTGTAATACCCTGTGGTTCTATGTACTCCCTGTGAAACCACCTCCATCCCACAACCCTCCCAGTCTGTGTCATTTTCTCCAGATCAGACCATTGCTGTCTCTGTTACCTCCGACAATCCTAGTAAACCTCCCTAATGTATCTATTCATTCAGATCCCATCCTCTTCAGCCTCCTAAAACCTCTTCCTGCCATTGGAACCCTCCTTATTTAGAACACAGCACAGTACAGGTCCTTTAGCCCTCAATGTTGTGTCAATCTTTTACCCTACTATAAGATCAATCGAAACTGCAGGCCATTGAAAGAACAAAGAAAATCACAGCACAGGAACAGGCTCTTCAGCTCGCTAACCCTCCACTGATCCAGATTCTCTCTCTAAACCTGTCGCCTATTTGGTGAGGATCTGTACCACTTTGCTCCTTACCCATTCATACATCTGTCTGGATACACCTTAACTGACGTTATAATTCCCGCCTGTACCAGCTCCGCTTGCAAAGTGTTCCAGGCCCCCATCACCCTCTGCATAAAGATCTTTCCACGCAGATCTGCCCTAAACCTTTCCCCTCTCACTGTTAACTCGTGACCTTTAGTAATTGAGTTCCACACTCTGGGGGAAAAATGCTTCATGTTATCCACCTTGTTTATACATCACATGATTTTGCAGATCTCAATCAGGTCTCCAGTCAATCTTTGTCTTTCTAATGAAAATAATCCAAATCTATTCAATCGCTCCCTTTTGCTAGCACACTCTATACCAGGCAACATCCTGGTGAACCTCCTCTGCACCCTCTCCAAAGCATGCACATCCTTTTGGTAATGTGGGGACCAGAACCGTACATAATATTTTAAACCAAAGTCCTATACAACTGTAACATTACCTGCCAACTCTTGTACTCAATAGCACGTCCAATGAAGGAAAGCATGCCGTATGCTGCCTTGACCACTTTACTGACCTGCGTTACCACTTCAAGGAACAATGGACCTGAATACCCAGATTTCAATTTTCCCCAGGACCTTCCCATTTACTGTATATTTCACTTTTGAATTGGATCTTCCGAAATGCATCACCTCGCATTTGGCCGGATTGAACTCCATCTGCCATTTCTCTGCCCGCCTCTCCAATCTACCTATATTCTGCTGTATTATCTGACATTCCCCTTCACTGTCTGCTACTCCACCAATCTTAGTGTCATCTGCAAACTTGCTAATCAAGGAATCGATACCTTCCTCCAAATCTACCAACATTCAGCTCCTCACCACCACCACCCCCCTTACAGGGGAAGGATGCTGACCCTAACAACCACGAAAGACTGACTGACCGTGTCCAAGCTCCCGGACTGGGATCTGAGACTCCCCTTGACTCACTGTGCTGGGCACTGTGACTGACTGTGGACAATGATACCAAGCTCCCTGGGTTTGTGTTTGCACTAAACACCAAGACAATGCAGCAGGCGGGTGAGCCTGGTAGCTCTAGCTGAGGGGTAACACTGCTAAAGGCAGGGTGAGGTAAGGCAATAATTATGTGAGCATTCAAGTCAGCTCAAAGTGAATGTGTACAAACACGGAGTGAGCAGCCCATAGGGAGAGGCCATGAGCTGGGTGTGTGTCCCTGAGCACAGGGTCCTTGCAGCAGCATTGCAATGAGAGCTGTCAGTGCACCTTGTGCTCCAGCATTGAAGTACAGAAGCGTACTGTCAGTAGGTCAGAGATCTGCTGGGATGGCATGGTGAGGCTGAAATGTGTCAGATGTCTGCATTGGAGGATATGTAGTACATGCAGCTTTGGTCTGTGCAGTAACCCCTGAGACGCTGGTGTCCAAGACAGAAGGCCACACGAGCGAGGGTCATGATGGCGTCACCACATACCAGCTCTAACATTCATGTCAAATTGTCCATATTAAGTTTCCCCACAGTGGGAGGGAGGACATGATCCTGAAAATTAAAGAGGAGAGATCTGCATGAATGCGGCTGCTGATCATCAGGAGTTATTCAATCAGCAATTGGCCACTACCTTGCTGAAATCTTGTCTTGAACTCTACAGCACAGGAACAGGCCCTTCGGCCCACTAAGTTACACTAATACTTGATGCCTTTAGAAGTTATAAAATGTTGTGTATTATTATATTCCCTGCTAACTCATGTACATGTCAAGACACCATCATTGCTGTTGTATCTTCTTCTACAGCCTCCTCCATCAGTGCATTCTGGACACTTTCACATTCTGTCTGGAACACAGCAAAAAAATCTTGCTTCTCATATCTCCTTTAAACTTTCCCCCAATTACCTAAAACTTATCCCCATAGCAATTAATGTTCCTACTCTGGGGGAACAAAAAAGACTCCAACTGTCTATTCTATCCATACCTCTCATAATGTTGTAAACCTGTAACAGGTTCCACTTATGTCTAATATCCTCCAAACCAGTTGGAGGATATCCACCATTCCTGATGAAGGGCTTATGCCCGAAACTTCGAATTTCCTATTCCTTGGATGCTGCCTGACCTGCTGTGCTTTAACCAGCAACGCATTTTCAACTGTGATCTCCAGCATCTGCAGACCTCATTTTTTATCCTCCAAACCAGACAACATCCTAGTAAATGGTTTTCAAACCCTCCACAATGCCTCGACATCCTTTTGCTGATCTGGTAATCAGTCCTGCACACAATATTCTAAATGATGCCGAAATATAGTCCTATCCAGCTGCAACATGTAACAATGTTTCCCTGGGTTGCCACTTTCAGGGAACTATGGACCTGTATGCCCAGATCCCTTCAATGTTGAAGCTACTTACAGGTCTTTCATTTATTGTACATTTCTTTCCTGCAGCAGACTTTCTCAAAGGCATCAACTCGCAATTGCCCATTTTAAATTACATCTGCTTTTTCTGCATCCAAGTCTCCAGCCCACGTATATCCTGCTGCATTATCTGGCAATCATCCTGACAATCTGCAAATCCCCCAATCTATTCATGCATATCCAGACAGGAAAAAAAAACCCTTCCATCACTACTGACTGCTATGACCAAGCAGTTCTCTGTCTATGTTACTGTCTGACCACTGATTCTATTTCACATCACCTTCTGTACAAGCCTGCTGTAAGGAACCATATCAAAATCCGTGCAGTAGTCCAGATGGCCAACATCCAGCTCCATGCCCTCATCAATCACTTTTGCCACTTTCTCAAAATATTCAATCACGTTTGTGAGGCACATTTTTCCCCACACAAAGCCGTGTTGCCCATTGTGAATAAGTCCATACTTTTCCAAATGTGAGTCATTCCTATCAGTAAGAATCTCCAATATTTTCATTAACACTGATGTAAGGCTCTCCGAGCTGAAATTCCTGGAATTATCCGTGTTGCCCTTCTTCAACCAAGGAGCAACATTGGCTTTTTCCAGTTCTCTGGAACCTCTGCTGTGACTGAAGAGCAAACAAAGTGTGTGCACAAGGTCCCAGCCATTTACTACCTCGATTCCCTCAGTATTCTGGGATTAATCTCATCATATCCTGGAGACTTGTCGACCTTAATATTTTACAAAACACTCAACACAGCCTCCATTTTTTATATCAAAATGACATCGGATATCAGCATATCCATCTCTTGACTCACGACCCACCATGTCCTCTTTTGTGAATACCAATACAAAGTATTTATTAAAAACCTAACCCCCTTTCTCCAGCTCCACGCATTAATTCCCTCCTTTGTCCTTTATTGGGCATACTCTTTCCATTGCTACTCTGTTCCTCCTGATAAACTTTGGCATTTTCCTTAATCCTGTTTATAAAGACATTGCATCGTGCTTTCTCGTCCTCCCAATTCTTTTTCTTTCCGTTTTTCCTGTCCTTTATCATCTTTTTCATGGCGTCTGAGTGTCTTCAGTTCCCAAACTCTTAGAAGTGCTTCCTTTTTCTTTTTGACTGAACTGACAATTTCTCTTGTCATTAAACTTGCCCAAACCTTGCCATTCTTACCATGACCAGACCTCACATCACTGATTATAGTAACATCAAGAAGGGTCGGATGGGCTTCTCAGACAATTCTCACAGATCCATCACAATAGCCCATGTTGTTGAGGTCCTTTAATCTTTTATTGAAACTCCGAACCATATACAAACCTTCGACAGTTTCTATTGCTTGCCTTTTAAATTCCTTATTTTACTTTTCCTTCTCTGTTCTGAAAAGACAACTGCTAAAGATGACTTGCTATTCCTTGACAGCATCATTTCACAAACACTGTTTGCTTTCTAATTTCATTTTGGATCTCACCCCTCCACATTCCGCACTCCTCTCGGCATTCTGTAGTATTACGTTCCCGTTGTGTGATGTAACGTTTCCAGTTCTGTCTTTGTATTCCTAGATTTCAAGGGGGCTCTGGATGTTGCTGCCTGAACCGTTTCACTTTATGAGAACACATTTTCTTAGAATCACTTTAATCTCCTCCCAGACTACCTGCCACTGCTCTGATTCTGATTTATCTTCTCGTTACTTGTTTCTGCTTACTTGAAGAAATAAAGTGTCTTCTTAGTCTAGCTTTGTCCTTTGCAATACTTACGTTAAAATCAAATTAATTATGATCACTATTCCCTAAATATTGTCCTTTTCTTTCCAGCTGGCAATGGTAATGACAGCGGATGGTGCTTGCTGAGGAAATGTCAATGGACTCATATCTGCTGCTGAGTGTTGGGGGTGGAGGGAGGGAGTCGTTGTGGATGGGGACCATTTGTTTCGGCTACTCAGACTTTAATCGTGTCAAACTGTCTGAGTACTTCTGGAGTTGCACTCATCAAACACATGGAGATTATTTGATCATATTCCTGACTTGAACCTTGGAGATTTTGGTCAAGCTCTGGCAAGGCAGAAGAAAACTTACTTGCTGCAGGATTCCTAACTTCTGATCTGATGTTCTCACCACAGCAGGGAAATGGTCTTGGATTAACCTGAGAATGTTAGTGCCAATGGATTCAGCAATGGTACTGCCTTTGAATGTTGAATGCCGATGATGAAATGGTTTATGATGGTCATTGTCTGACATTTGTGTGGCACAGATGTTACTTGTCACTTGTTAGCCCCGAAGTCTGGCTGCTGTCCAAGTCTTGCTGCACTTGGACTGATTTTTGTGATCTCAGGAGTTGGAAATTGTAAACTCATGAGCCAACCTCATCACATCTGATGAGGTTGCAGATAGCTGGTTTTCCAAAGTCCCTGCTGCCTTGGTTCTTCTAGATAGCAGTGAGTTTAGAAGGTACTGTCCAATAAGCCTTGGAGCAGTGAGACTTGTAGATGGTAAACACTGCTATTGCTGTGCATTAGTGGGAGATGGATGGATGGTTGTGGAAGTGATAATTATTAGATTGACTGGAATTTGACCTTGGTTATTCTTGCAATGTAATCTATCATAAGTTTTGGGGAGTTAGTAGGTAAATTCCTAACCTCTGACCTGCACTTAAAGGCAGTGTTATTAATATGGCTAGTCCAGGGCAAATCCTGGTCAATTATAGCAGCCAGCATGCTGATAGACACCGTGTTGGGGACTCAGTGATGGGAATGCTATTGAAAATCAAAGAATGATGGTTTGATTCATTAGTGATATATTTGTCTAATGTTTGAGTTTCGTGAACATTATTTGCTATTTGTCAGACAAAACCCGGATGTTTTCCAGGTCTTGTTGCATTTCAGCATGTTGTTCATCTTGTTGCTGTTTCAGCAATGGTATAATCAGTGACCATTCCACCGTCTGACCTTATGATGGACAGAGGGTCATTGCAGCGGCTGGAAATGGCTGAGCCTCGGACACTCTCTTTCCTGAGGAATGGCTGCAAAGCATTCTTGGAGTTCCAGTTACTCACAATGACAACTGGCATTATTGTTACGGGGGATAATTACTCACACCGACAACAGGTATTATTGTTGCTGGGAATAATTCCCCCCTGGAGAGTACTTGCCCCAGATTCTGATTAACTATAGTTTTACTCGGGGTCCTATTGTCACACCCTGTTAAATGGTGACTCGGTGTTAAGAGTAATTACTCTCACTGCCCCTTTGGAGTTCCCCACTTTTAAACTGAGCTTGCAGTAGGTTCAGGATCTGATTGAGACTGGCGGGGCACGAACTGAATGACACTGAGCAGATTATTGCTGATCAATCCCATTATTGCTGACACCTTCCATCATATTTCCACGGTGGACCGTGCACCGATGGGTCAGTGACTGGCTGCAACGCAAGGGCCTTGCTTTTTGTTCAGAGGACACACTTAGGCAGTTTATCACATTGTTGGTAGGTGTCAGTGTTCTTGTTGGAATGGAACAGCTTGGCTAGAGATGTGCCAATCTCTGGAGTTAAATCGCAGTTTACAGTGTCTCCAGCCATTTCTTGACATTGTGTGGAGTGAATCGAATTGTCTGAAGATTGGGGTCAGTGATGCTGGGGCCGACTGAAGGAGGATGAAATGGATCATCTGCTCAGCCCGCCTGGGTGAAGATTCTACCAAATGCAGCAGCTTTCTTTTATTCCTGCTGCGCTGGGCTCCCCAATAATTGGGGACTTCATTGTTGGAGAGCAGTAGCCACCTCCTCCAGTGGTCTCTTTCATTGTCTATTATCTTTTAAAGCTACATGTGGCAGGATTGCAGGGATAGATCTGAACCATTGATAGTGGGATCGCTGTGCTCTGTCCATCACCTGCTGCTTGTGCTGTCGGAATACACGTCGTCCCGTTTTGCAGCAGAAGGCAGTAAGAGTTTCTCCAGGTTGTCCCTCGTCTCTAGGTCTGGCTGGTGCTGCTACCAGCATGTTCTTCTGCACTTAACACTGACGCAGGGTTGTTCATTGGCTTGACAGTTACTGTACAGTGGGAGGTATGTTGGGCTGTTTTGGTTACTGTAGAGTGGGAGGGATGTTGGGCGGTGAAGGTTACTGTACAGTGGGAGGTGTGTCGGGCTGTGATGGTTACTGTACAGTGGGAGGTATGTCGGGCCGTGAAGTTGCAGACTGTATGAGTTGTGCAGAATATGATTCTGCTGCTGCCGATGGCCCATTGCACCTCATGAATGCACAATCATTATTTGCTCAATCTGTTTAAAGTCTATCCCATTCAGTACTCAAGGGGTTACATATCATGGTGAGGATGGTCTGCAAAATGTGAAGATAGCCCTTGCTCCCCATAAGGACTGTGCAGTGACCATTCTTACCGATGAACAAAATGGAGACGTCTGTCTGCAGCAGGTAGATCTGTGACAATGTGGTCAATTATACGTTTCCCTTTTATTGTTCCCTCATAACCTGCTGCAGAGCAGTCTAACAGCCACAGGATCCAGCATCAATGATGAGCACGATGATCAGATTACATTCCCTACATTGTGGGGCCAGACCCTTCGGCCCAATCAGTCAACACCGACCCTCCAAATAACAACACCCCCCCCCCCCAATGCACCTAGCACTATGGGCAGTTTACCATGGCCGATTCACCTGAGCTGGACATCTTTGGATTGTGGGAGAAAACGCAAACACCACACAGGCAGTTTTCTGAGGCTGGGATCAAACCTGTATCCCTGGTGCTATAAGGCAGCAGTGCTAACCACTGAGCCACCATGTCAACCTATATCGACTATATATCAAGGAGCTGTCCTCCTTTTTCTGGCTGTGTCCTGTCAGTGGGACAGACCCTACCAGAGAGGGTGCTGATGTTGCCTGGGACATAGTCCTGTTCACAGAATCCTTCTTTGCAGACAATATCTGACTGTTGCTTGATTCGTCCGTGGGAAATGTGCAACAGGTCACTTTTACATTTCCTATAATAAAGAGTTAATATCACTTTATTTCTTACATATTTGAAGATAAACCAAACCTCATTTGTTTTCAGTTGAAAACAATTGAAGTGAACAATAATTGAATTACCAGAGCGCACAGCTAACTACTACACAATTCAGTGACTGTAGTAAACAGCCGATTGATGTTCAGTTCAGTGAACACACCATCTTGCAGGCAGCATAGCTACTGAAAATGACTTTGAGGAAAAGCCTGAATTCAGACACAGTGTTACTGGCCCTCACCACGACCTCCAAAACACTGGCTATCTCCAAAATCTGTCCAGAGAGCTTCCAAAGTGGAGCAGGACAGTTACTCACACAATCCCTCACAGTAGACTGGTTAGAGAGATACCTGAACTACAGGGAGATGTATGTGAGGCAGACTGGTCAATGGACTAGCACATGACGCTGCTCCAGACGCAGTTCAATATTTATAACAATGACCTGTAAACAGCCATGTCTTTCAAGTATATCTCTTCTGTGTGCCTCCTAATCTCTGTAATTCTGCATCTTGGACCCGATCATGAATGAAGGTATTATGAAGGTGATGGGCTCCTGCAGCACATGACATCTTACTTTGAATGCCTCATAAACCATATCTAGTGTATGTTAGCTCCACAATGTCAGTATCCAAACAGAATTGTACAGCTCCATTGATGGCCTAATGGAGACTTTGAAAATATACAATTATTTTCCCATTTATTAATATTACGAACTAATAGTCAACTCTCCTGCTCCTCAGATGCTGCCTAAATGGCTGTGCTTTTACAGAACCACACTTTTTGACTCTGATCTCCAGCATCTGCTGCCCTCACTTTCTCCCTGCTAATATTCATTCATAATCATTTTCGTGGCAAAAACATCACTTTGTGTTTAAACATGTTAGTCAGATATGAGTACAGTTTGAATTGCTTCTGTCTATCTCAGAGCTTAGTAATGTTGGGTGTGAATGTCAATGTCTATGTAAACTTGATTTGTTAGCCTGCCACTAAAGACTGACAGGGGTTATCCCTTCAGCAGTACACAACAAGCAAGTTACGAACTGAACCCAGCCAGCCTGAGCTCACAAAACCCAAAGCACTGTTTCCAGCATTGGGCATGCTTGGACAATATTTTACATTTTAATTTATTCATAGAATATGATGGGGCCAGTATTTACTTTCCGTCCCTCGTTGCCCTTGAGATGGTGGTGGTGAGCTGCCACTGGAGTCCATGAGTTGTAGTTAGACGTACAATACCATTGGGGATGGACCTTGAAACAGTGACACTGAAGGAATAGCAATAAACATTCCAATCAGGATGGTGGGTGGCTTGGAACGGAACATGAACATGGTGGTGATCCCATGTACCTGCTTCTCTTATTCTTCCTGATGATCATGGTTTCAGAGTTATGGTGTAAGGACCTTGGTAAATTTCTGCAGAGCACCGCGTGGTTAGCAGGCAGAGTTGTGACTGAATGTCAGTGGATGAGGGGTGAAGCTGCCGTCACTAGGCAAATGGTGGATATTTCATCACACACACATTAAATGTGTGTCTTATCAATGGGGGACAGGCTTTTGGAGATAATAAGGTGAGTTATCTCTGCAGGATTCCAAACCCCAGACATTCTCTTGTCGCCAATAAATTTATATACGGTATAAGCTCTTCATTAGGAAGGCATTGGTGCATTCCTTTTTTTATCTTTCCGTGATTCACGGCATGTTGAGAACTGCACTTGCTCAGGAATCTAGCATTGTATATATCACTGAAATGGAAAACACTCAATAAGTTGGTTGGACAGTGTGCAGAAAAGTTGACCGGAAGTAGAGACTGGTTGAAGTACAAACATAAGGATAGATAAATCCCCACCACCAGATGGGGTTTCCCCAAGTTACTCCAGGAAATGACGGGAGAGATTTGTGTACTTTTGGCAATGATCTTTGCATCCTCACCATTCACTGGAGTAGTGCCAGATGATTGGAAGGTGGCAAATGTTATTTCCTTTTTCAGGTAATAGGGATAACCGTGAGAATGACAGAACAGTCAGTCTTACATCAGTGGTGGGCAAGCTGTTGGAGATGATTCTGAGGGACAGGATTTACATTTACTTAGCAAACCATAGTTTGATTCGAGATAGTCGGCATGGCTTTGTGGGGAGAATTTCATCCCTCACAAGCCTGACTGAATTCTTTGGAGATGTGACAAAAACACGTTGATGACAATAGACCAGTAGATGTTGTGAACAAAAATGTTAGTAAGGCGTTTGGTAAGGTTCCCCATTGTAGACTCATTCAGGAGGTAAAAAGGCATGGGAAGCAAGAAAGTTTGGCTATCTGGGTGTGGACTTGGCTGGCCCATAGAAGACAAAGAGTGGTAGCAGATGGAAAAATATTCAGCCTGGAGCTCCGGGACAAGTTGTGTCCCACAGTGATCGGCTCTGGGAAATGTGCTCTTTGTGAATTTATAAATGACTTTGGTGAGGAAGTGGAATGGTGGGTTAGTAATGTTACCGATGACACGAAGGTCTGTGAAGTTGTGAATAGTGTGTAGGATATTGAAGATTGCAACAGGACATTGACAGGATGCAGACCTGGGCTAAGAAGTGGCAGATAGAATTCAACCTTAAAAAGTGTGAAGCGATGTATTTTGGAACATTGTAATTGCATACAGAATACAGGGTTAGAGGCAGAATTCTTTGCAATGTGGAGGAGCAGACCATAGATCCCTCAACGTTGCCATCCAAGTTGACAGGATTGTTAAGAAGGCATATAGTGTGTTGGCTTTCATTAGCAGCGGGATTGAGTTCAAGAGGATGAACTTAATGTTTATCTCTATAAAGCTGTGGTTCCACCATACTTGGAATATTGTGTTCAGTTCTGGTTACCGTATTATAGGAAGCACGTAGAAGCCTCAGAGAGTGTGCAGAGGAGATTTACCAGGATGCTACCTGAACTGGAGGATATGTCTAAAGAAGAAAGGTTGTGGGAGCTAGGGCCTTTCTCTCTGGAGCAAAGAAGAATGACAGGTGACATGTTAGAGGTGTACAAGATGTTGAGAGACATAGACATAGTGGATAGACAGAGTCTTTTCCCATGCCAGAAATGGCTATCAACAAGGGGCATAATTTTAATGTGATTGGAGGAAAGATTCGGGGTGGAGGGGGGGTAGGATATCCGTGGTAGGATCCTCACACAATCTAATGCATCGCCAGCGGTGGTAGTAGAGTCAGATACGTTAGGGATATTTAAGAAGACTCCTGGATAGGCACATGGAAGTGAGTGTATTGAAGGTTATGCAGGTTAGTCTGATCTTAGTTTAGGATAAAAGACTGGCAAAACATTGAGGGCTGAAGTGCCTGCATTGTGCTGTACTGTTCAATGTTCCATATTTCACTTAGCTTGTGGATTCACATCAGTTGGTGAATGTGTGAGGGAGTGAGCTGTGTGAGGGAGTGAGCTGTGCGAGGGAGTGAGCTGTGCGAGGGAGTGAGCTGTGCGAGGGAGTGAGGTGTGTGAGGGAGTGAGCTGTGCGAGGGAGTGAGCTGTGCGAGGGAGTGAGCTGTGCGAGGGAGTGAGGTGTGTGAGGGAGTGAGCTGTGCGAGGGAGTGAGCTGTGCGAGGGAGTGAGGTGTGTGAGGGAGTGAGCTGTGCGAGGGAGTGAGGTATGTGAGGGAGTGAGGTGTTTGAGGTCAGGAAGCTGGGGAGGAGCGTTAGGACAAGACTTCCAGTTTTGATGTGCATTGTTACATTCACCTAAGTGTCAGCACAATATATATGGTTACCTAGACAAAATCCACCAAGTTCAGTTATTAAAAAGATATTTTCTTCAGATGCATTCTGTTGGGTGACCTATGAATTAGTATCTGACCATCCACAGACATGTACAATTTTATTTTGATACTGGTGAATGTGAAGATACATTTATTGGATATGGTTTCAGAGGATTCACTGGGAGACACAAGATGCTGCATTATACTGTCAATGGTGAACATTTTCACCCACTGTCTGGTCCACGGTGCTGATGTATGGAATCTGGGGGACATGGCAGATGTCAGCACCATCAGTAACTTGTGTGGTGTGATTCTGACACTCCATGTCCATCCATCTGCTCCATGGGCCAGGCTCTGACTGAGGGTAAATTTGTAACACCTGGTTCCTGTTCAGTCATTGGTATCTAATTTAGATAGCATTTGTATCTACACTGAGAGCAGTGATAGCCTGCTGGCTAGTTTCCTCCTGCTCAAGTTGGATTCTAAATGATTCTCTGTGAGAGAATGTTTGCATGACTGCCCTGACTCAGGTTGGAAACTCTCTGGACAGATTCAGGACCAGGCCAGTGTCTCTCTCACTGTCACAGGCAGCTGTGAGGTCCAGTAGCACTGTACCCGAATTCAGGCCTTTTGGAATCCACTTTTAATATCGGTCATGATGCAAAGTGATGGGTTTACTGACCTGAACAATGATCAGGACTTTATCATATTTGTGCATTAGGCAATAATAAGATATGAGCTATAATTATTCAACTGAACAATAACTGCATCATCTCTGAAAACAATGAAGTTGATTCTACATTGATGGAATTAAATTATAAACACCAAACAACCTTTTATTCTACAAAAGTAAATAATGCACATTTTGTTTTGTATCGAATAATAACACGTTGTCTGACTATTTTGCTGATTACACATTGAATCTCAGTATTCAAATACATACATTGTCGCTCTATCATTTGCCATGTGGTTGACGTCTGACTGATTGCATATTCAGAGTGAGCAAATTATTGAATAATCAAATCGACATATTCTTACACATTTAAATATAATCAATCGATTTAATTTCTCACTGAAATGTGTGACCTACAGCTATTTGCCAACAATTCTATTAGTTTTAAAATAACTATGGGAAAGGAAGTTCTAAATTGGAGAAAGTGCAATCTCGATGTTATTAGGCAAGAACTTTCAAAAGCTGATGGCGGCAGATGTTCGCGGGGAAAGGGATGGCTGGAAAATGGAAAGGGTACAGAAATGAGATAAAGAGTCCAGAGACAGTTTTTTTTATGGGTGAAAGGAAAGGCTGGTAGTTATAGAGAGTGATGAATGACTAAAGAAATTGAGGGTCTAGTAAAGAAAAAGAAGGAAGCATATGTCAGGTACAGGCAGGATAGATCGAGTGAATCCTTAGAAGAGTATAAAGGCAGTAGGAGTACACTAAAGAGGGAAATCAGGAAAGCAAAAAGGCGACATGAGATAGCTTTGACAAATAGAGTTAAGGAGAATCCTAAAGGATTTTACAAATGCATTGAGGACAAAAGGGTAAATAGGGAGAAAATAGAGCCCTCAAAGATCAGCAAGGTGCCTTTGTGTGGAGTTGCAGGAGATGGGAGAGAAACTAAATGAGTATTTTGTATCAGTGTTTACTCATAAAGACTTGGGAGATGTTGATATACAGAGAAATAGATGGTAACATCTTGAAAAATGTCCTTTTAATAGAGGAGGAAATGGTGCTGTCTTGAAACGCATAAAAGTGGATAAATCCCCAGGACCTGATCGATCAGATTTACCCTACAACTCTGTGGGAAGCTAGGCAAGTGATTGCTAGGCCTCTTACTGAGATACTTGTACCATTGATAATCACTGGTGAGGTGTCAGAAGACTGGACGTTGGCGAACGTGATGTCACTGTTTAAGAACGATGGTAAGGATAAGCCAGGGAACTGTAGACCAGTGAGCCTTATGTCAGTAGAGGGCAAGTTGTTGGAGGGAATCCTGAGGGACAGGTTGTACATTTACTTGGGAAGGCAAGGGAGAGTCAACATGGCTATGTGCGTGGGAAATCATGTCTCACAAACCTGATTGAGTTTTTTGCAGAAGTAACAAAGAAGATTGATGAGGGCAGAGCAGTGGACGTGATCTATAAAGACTGCAGTAAGGCATTCGATAAGGTTCCCATGGGAGACTGGTCAGCAAGGTTAGATATTGTGGAATACAGCAAGAACTAGCCATTTTGATATAGAACTGGCTAAAGGTAGAAGGCAGAGGGTGGTGGTGGAGAGTTGTTTTTTCAGATTATTGTCATATGACCAGTGAAGTGTCACAAGGATTGGTGCTGGGTCCACTACTTTTAGACATTCATATAAATGATTTGCATGTGAGTATAAGAGGTATAGTTAGTAAATTTGCTGCTGACACCCAAATTGGAGGTGTAGTGGACAGTGAAGAAGGTTACCTCAGATTACAATGGGATTTTGATCAGATTCGCCAATGGCTGAGGAGTGGTAGATGGAGTTCAATTTAGGTAAATGCGAGATGCTGCATTTTGGGAAAGCAAAACTTAGCAGGAGTTATATTCTTAATGGTGAGGTCCAAGGGAGTGTTGTTGAATAAAGAGAACTTGGAGTGCAGGTTCATTGTTACTTGAAAGTAGAGTCACAGATAGATAAGACAGTGAAGAAGGCATTTGGTTTGCTTTTGTTAATTGATCAGGGCATTGAGTACAGTGGTTGGAAGGTCGTGTTGCACCTGAACAGGAAGTTGCTTAGGCCACTTTTGAAATATTATGAGCAATTCTGGTCTTCTTCCTATCCGTAGGATGTTGTAAAACTTGTAAATCTTTTCAGAACCCTTTCAAGGATGTTGCCAAGGTTGGAGGGTTTGAGCTATAGGTGGAGGTTGAATAGGCTAGGAATATTTTCCCTGGAACGTTGGAGGCAGAGGTGTGACCTTATAGAGGTATATAAAATCATGAGGGGCATGAATGGGGAAATAAACAACGTATTTTCCCTGGTGTGGGGGAGTCCAGCAATAGAGGGCATTGGTTTAGGTTGGGATGGAAAAATATAAAAGTGACGTAAGGGGCAACTTGTTCACACACAGGGTGGTACGTGTATGGAATGAACTGCTGGCGGAAATAATCAACTAAACAGTTTAGAGAAAGTATCGGATTGAAATTAATGAGCATAGACAGTGTTAGCAGAGATTTATGAAATGGGAATCATATTTATGTTTCCCATTCCCTTTTCTAATAACGAGGTTTGGGGCTTGGTGTTCACTACGGGTTTATCCTTTAAGACCTTAGTGCAATTTGATGTAATTAAGTGTCTTGCTTGGCCGATTCAGAGACCGTTGAAGAGTTTATCACATGTCTGTGTGTCTGGAGTCACTTTTAGGCCAGACCAGGAAAGCACGGGAAATTCACTTCCTGAAAGTACATTTGGGAAGGAAATCGATGTTTACAATTGATATTGAACACAAGATCACTATTACTGACACCAGATTTTAGATCTTGATATTTTATTAATTGTTTTTAAGTTGCACCAGCTGCCAGAGCATTAGCCTGGTCTGGATTAGTAATCCAGTGACATTTCCACAACAGCACCATCTCCACATGGGGACCTAGCGGAAATCACACTGAGCAGATTATTTCTGTGCTGCTTGACAGCTCTGTCAAACAGAACTCCCACCCATTTAACGGTCATGAAGGACTAGTAAATAGTCAGATTGCAGTAATCCTCCTCTTAGCGGATTGGAAATAGTTGAGTAATTTTCCACATTGCCAGGGAGATGTCAGAGTTGGAGCTGGAATGAAACAGCTTCCCCAGGGACACCGCTTGTTGTGCAGCACAAGTCTTCAGTCCTATTGCAGGAATGGGGTCAGGGCCCATTACCTTTGTCGTATCTACAGTGTCCAGCTGTTTTTTTCATGTCACGTGCAGTGAATTGAATTGGTTGAAGACTGTCATCTGTGATTCTGTGGTCATCATGGCGAGGGTGAGGTGGATAATCGACTCAACACTTCTGGCTAAGGATGGTGCAGATACTGCATCTTTTACATTGACGTAGAGGGCTGTTCCATTATTTAGGATGCGGATATTTGTGAAGTCCTCTCTTCCAGTAAGTTGTTTAATGGTCCATCGACTTTTATGCATGGATTCGACAGGCCGACAGAGCTTAGATCTGATTTGTTAGTCTTGGGATCATTTCTCCCTCTGTATCAGATGTTAGTCCTGCTGTTTGGAGTGTAACCAGACAAGTCTGTTCGCATTAATGGGTTGTCATCGGGTTTAGGTCCATGTGATTCCGACCCTGGCATGCTCACAAACACTCGAACCTGACCCATGGATCGGCTTGATGGTAATGGTAGACTGATGGATTATCCTGAGGAAAAAGTTACAGATTGTCATTGAAAACAATTCTGCTTCTTCTGCTGCTGTGATCTACATCATCAGATGATAACCCAGTTTAAGCTTCAATATTTACAATTCAATTCTACTGACTGTTCCCCATTTCACACCGAGACCCATTCACCCATCAGCCCTGTATTCAGTGACCTACTCTGGTTTCTGATGCGGAAATACTTCCATTTTCATATTCTTATTCTGCTGGAAGTCTTTCCTTGGTGCTATGTCTCCAAATTGTTGCATAAACTCAATCCATTTAAGGTACTCATCTGAATCTTCTCCTTTCCATAATGCCATCTTCTGTGTTCGAAGTGAACGTGTTTCCCTCTGTTTTTCTCCCTGACCATGATTCAGAGCTCTGTAGTGTCAGTGATGCCAACCTTATGCAATTTCAGAATCAACGAACTTCTGTGCCATGCGTTATTGTTCAGTTCCCAGTGTACAGAACTCCATGTTGGACAAGATGTTTGGGCATCTTTGACATATGTCATTGGAAATTGTTCAAAAACAGAAATCGCTGAAGTAATTGCTAAAGATGTTGCAGCATTTTCTGGAGTGAATGCTGAGTTAAACTTTTGGGTCCAGTGAACCTTCTATAAAGCTCCCAATATCTCCAGCATTTTTTATACTCTTATTTCCACTAGCCATAGTCGTTTGTTTAATTGAACATTTGTTGTGTGCCTATTCATTTCTGGAAAAACTCAGCAGGTCTGTCAGCATCTGCAGAGACAGAGAAACAGAGTTAACGCTTCCAGTCCAGTGTGACACTTCTTCAAAACTGAATACAATTGCAAAATGGTCTTTTAATCCCTTGCCAGAAGTGGGGGATGGGTTGCAGGGAAAAGAGGGTGTGGCAAAAGATAAACGGGCTTTTAGCAGGGTTGAATGAGAAGATTCTGTAAAACGGGTTTAAATTAAGGTGTGAATGCGGAAAAGGTGTTCTCTCTATTGAACGCAAGATAAAGAAGACACAACTACACACGGTCATAGGGAGGCCAGGAGGGAGAATGTTGACCATGTGGTATCATATAGATCAGGCCACAGATACGTTTTCACTGCAGTGATCATCATCCCCTTTAGACAAAGGAATTCAGATGTTTAACTTCTTATTGGCACGAGTAAGCGTTTCATGCTGCCTTAGTATTGTAACATGGAGAAAAACAAATAACAGTATGAAGTTTGGGCTGAGTATTGGTTACCTGTCATGTTTAATATAATTTCAAACTTGCAATGCTTATTTTTAAATGCTTTTTCTTGAAGTTAGTATCAGATAGAGTGTAGAAGGTTACGGGGTGACATTATAGAAGCTTATAAAAAATGAGAGGAATGGATAGGGTGTATAGACAAGATCTTTTCCACAGGCTGGGGGAGTTCAAGCATAGAGGGAATAGGTTTAAGGTGTAAGAGGGAAGATTTAAAGGGACGAAGGGACAACGTCTCTACACAGAGTGTGGTGTGGGTATGGAATGGGCTGCCAGAGGAAGAGTGGGAGGTGCAAGTACAGCTGCAACATTTAAAACTCATTTGGACAAACAAATGACTGGGAAAAACTTAGAGGCATAGGGCCAAATGAAAGCAGATGGGACCAGTATAGTTTGGAAAACCTGCCCAGCGTGGACATTTAGAAAAGCTTATCACAGAGTCCATGTGCTTTTGTGAATGGGAAATTATATTTTGCCCGGTAAAATCATGCAATGCACTTCTGGAGATGCCTGAGAATGTAACAAGCGGACTTGATAAAGGGGATTTGGTCGACACAAAACTTTCCAGGCATTTTCCACAAGGTATTACAAAATGAAAGTTCTTACACAAAACAGAAGCTCTAGGACGTCGGATACTGTATTAACATGGGATGGTGACTGGTTAACACAGAAATCGAAGAGTCAGAATTAATGGATCTTTATGATAAGGGGATCTGCTGGAAGGAGGGAGCTGAGTGCAACATACATCCGAGTTTGTGGATGACACTGAGAATCAAAGGCAGGTTGTTATTTAATGGGGAGCACTTCCAGAAAAGGAGCAGTACAAAGGGATTGGAGTCTTCCTGTGTATGAAACATAAAGTCAGCATGCTGATGCAGCAAGTAACTAGGTTGTTACATTAGGCAGCTTCCTGGGATGGAAGGGTTTAGTTATTGAGAATCTCTAAAATGGTGAGGCGATCATCCATTGGGGTTTAATTGAATGAGAAGTGACACTGCTGAAACATACAAGACACAGCAGGGGCTTGGGAAATTACATGTTGAGAAGTTGTTTCCATTCTTGGCCAAAGTGACGAACTCGAGGATATAGATACCGAATCAGGAACATCGATTTCAATCTGAGTTGCAAACCGATGCCTTTTCTCTGAAGGTAGTGAATGTCTGTAATTCCCTGACCCAGAGAGGTATGGAGGGCTACAAGGCGTCGGCAAGAAAGTGGAGCTGAGCGCTGGAGTAGATCAGCCATGTTTTTATTAAATGACAGGGCTAGCTTGAGGAGCCGATTGACCTACTCCTGTTCCTATTTATTTATTTCACATGCTGTGCTTTTGGAAAGTAACGGGTTATTTTCCTGGAATTCGTGTTGTAAAATGTTGCATTCAGGGAGTGCAGAGGATTGGTTGTTTTAACCCTGGGTGGGGGAAGGGGCTGTATTCCCAGCGAATCTGGGGCTGCAATATGTCCCACATTTGGAGCAGACGTTACAGAGAGGGGTAGCCTGGAAACAGGGATTGGGGGGGGGTGGTGGGAGCACTTTCTGGCCCAGCCTGCATTTTCCAAGTACATTTCCACAACTACAACTAACCATCGGAGTGGCCTCGATCTGCCCCTGTGTAGCAGGTCCGAAGGGCTGAATGGAACATCAGAACACAGGGCTGAAGGACACGAGGGGGGCATTCGACCCTTTGACATTACTCCACCAGTAAGTAAAGTCGTGGCACATCTCATTGTGGTCCCAGCTGCACTTTGCTCTCCATGCACCATTATCTCTGGTTCACCTGTCTATAGACAATCAGACAAAGCCAGCCTCAGTATAGTATAAATATCTGGCCATCCCAAACTTCTGGGAAAGAGAATTCCCACTGGAATGAAATACCACTTTGTGAATTTCTCCTAATTCCTGCTCTGACTGAGGTTGGAGCGTGTCATTGTTTCCTTTTCTCATCCCACTCCTCCACAGCTCACCACAAATTGGAAATGTAACCAGGTTGATGATTTGGCTGATGATAAAGTTCTCAGACTGGGTGAGGTTCAGTGACAGGAACAAGTCAGGCAGATTTCTATAGTCAGCCACAAGTAACTAATATAACTAACGGATGCACAGGGTGGATCTGAGGTTAGTACTGCTACCTCCCATCGCTATGGAGCTGCGTTCAATTCCAACCTCGGACAACCCTCTATGTGGATTTTGAACGTTCTCCCCATGTTTGTGTGGGTTTCCTCCCAGGTGTTCCAGTTTCCTCCCACTGTCCAAAGATATGCAGCTTAGAGCGGATTGGCCATGCTAAATTGCCCATAGTGCCCAGGGGTGTGTAGGTTAGATAGGTTAGTGATGGGAAATGCAGGGTTACATGGATAGAGTATGGGGGCAGGTCTGGGAGGGGGTGGGGGATACAGTTCCTAGGGTCAATGTGGACATGATGGACAGAATTTCCTGCTTCCACATTGTAGAGATTATATAAAAATGACAAGAAGTTTGGACTATACAAACACCCAGTGGGTATCTATCTGATCCACTCTCCTCTAGGCTTTGTATGTTTCAATAACATCACCTCTCATTCCAAGAGTAACCTGTTAAAGCCTTCATAATATAAGACCCTCTTCCCTGGAATACATGAAGTGAAGCATCTCCGAACTGCTTCCAAATGAATTATATCCTTTCTCAGGTAAGGAGACAAAAATAATCTCTCACACACTTGAGGTTAACTTTTGTTTTCTCAGTGGTGAGAATATTTGGAATCTCTTCCCCGCAGAGCTTTGGAGGCAGAGGTATTGAATTTTTTTGAGGCACAGACAGAAGATTCATAAATAACAACAGAGTCAAAGATTATCAAGGAATGGGCAGCAATTTGCAGTGTAGGGGAAAATGTAGACAGTGATACCAAATCACACTGCTCCAGAACATCCAGAAAAACAGTTCTGTATCTTTACTGAACATGATGACGACTTTGAGAACAGGAGCAGGATGAAGAATATTCACATTGTCGGTCTGCTGGACCGGACAGCACGTGATCAGCTAGTCAGTATTTTTCGAGAACTGGCTGCAGTGATTCCTTCACTTCGAAACTGAAGAGGGATGGATGAAGACTGAGACTGTTCATCGGGTCAGGGTGCACTGGTCAGGGTCAGACCAGCGTTCTCACCCTGTCCTCGTGCGGTTACATAAGAATGGGGATAAACAAAAACTAATGGAAGCTTCCAGATCCCAACGGAAAGATCCAATGGCTTTAATTCACGGGCTCCAGGATTATGTCCTTTCGGGAATTTTCAGCGGCGACGATTCAGAAAAAAAAAATCATTTGATGATATAGAACATAGAACATTACAGCACAGTACAGGCTCTTCGGCCCTTGATGTTGCACCGACCTGTCATACCAATCTGAAGCCCATCTAACCTACACTATTCCATGTATGTCCATATGCTTGTCCAATGACGACCTAAATGTACTTAAAGTTGGCGAATCGACTACAGTTGCAGGAAAAGCATTCCATAACCTTACTACTCTCTGAATAAACAAACTACCTCTGACATCTGTCCTATATCTATCACCCCTCAATTTAAAGCTATGCCCCCTCATCCTCGCTGTCACCATTCTTGGACAAAGGCTCACCCTATCTAACCCTCTGATTATCTTATATGTCTCTATTAAGTCACCTCTCAAACTTCTGCTCTCTAACGAAAACAGCCTCAACTCACTCAGCCTTTCCTCGTAAGACCTTCCCTCCATACCAGGCAACATTCGAGTAAATCTCCTCTGCACCCTTTCCAAAGCTTCCACATCCTTCTTATAGTGCGGTGACCAAAACTGTACACAATACTTCAAGTGCAGCAGCACTAGAGTTTGTACAGCTGTAGCATAATTTCATGGTTCCTGAACTTGATCCCTCTATTGATAAAAGCTAAAACACTGTATGCCTTCTTAACAATCCTGTCAACCTGGGTGGCAACTTTCAAGGATCTGTGTACCTGGACACCGAGATCTCTCTGCTCATCTACACTACCAAGAATCTTACCATTAGCCCAGTGCTTTGCATTCCGGTTACTCCGACCAAAGTGAATCACCTCACACTTGTCCGCATTAAACTCCATTTGCCACCTCTCAGCCCAGCTCTGCAGCTTATCTATGTCTCTCTGTAACCTACAACATCCTTTGTCACCATCCACAACTCCACCGACCTGAGTGTCGTCTGCAAATTTACTAACCCACCCTTGTACACCTCATCCAGGTCGTTTATGAAAATGATGAACAGCAGTGGACCCAACACCGACCCACTACTAACTGGACTCCAGGATGAACATTTCCTATCAACCAGGACCCTCTGTCGTCTTTAAGCAAGCTGATTACTGATCCGAGCTGCTATATCTCCCACAATCCCATTCCTCCGTATTTTGCATAATAGCCTACAATGGGGAACCTTATCGAACGCCGTGCTGAAATCCATATACAGCACATCAACCGGTTTACTCTCATCTACCTGCTTGGTCACTTTCTCAAAGAACTCAATAATGTTTGTGAGGCACGACCTACCCTTCACAAAACCGTGCACAGTATCCTTAATCAATTTATTCTTTTCTAGATGTTTATAACTCCTATCTGTTATAATCTTTTCCAACACTTTACCAACAACTGAAGGCTCACTGGTCTATAATTACCAGGATTGTCTGTACTGACCTTCTTGAACAGGGGAACCACATTTCCCATCCTGCATTCTTCCAGCACTATTCCTGTAGACAATGACGATTTAAGGATCAATGCCAAAGGCTCGGCATTCTCCTCCCTGGCTTTCCAGAGGACCCTAGGCTCAATCCCATCCGGGCCAGGAGACTTACCTACTTTCACACTCTGCAGGATTTCTAATACCTCCTTCTTGTGAACCTTAATCCCAACTACTCTAGTAGCCTGTGTCTCAGTAATCTCCTCGACAACATTGTCATTTTCTAGAGTGAATATTGTTGAAAAATATTCATTTGGTGCTTCCCCTATCTCCTTTGACTCCACACACACTTCCCACTATTATCCTTGATTGGCCCTAATCTTACTTTCGTCATTCTTCTATTCCTTAAATACCTATAGAAAGCCTTTGGGTTTACCCTGATTCTATCCAGCAACAACTTCGTATGTCTTCTCCTGGCTCTTATGAGCTCTCCCTTTAGGTCTTTCCTGGCTACCTTGTAAACCTCAAGCGCCCTAACTGAGCCTTCACATCTCATCCTAACGTAGGCCTTCTTCTTACTCTTGACCAGAGTTTCCATTTCCTTCGTAAACTACGGCTCATGCAACTTCCAGCTTCCTCCCTGCCTGACAGGTGCATAGTTATCTAGGACATACGTTAGCTTTTCCTTGAATAAGCTCCACAGTTCTAATGTGCCTATCCCCTTCAGATTCCTTCTCCCTCCTATGCTTCCTAAATCGTGACTAATCGCATCGTAATAGCTTTTCCCCAGCTGTAACTCTTGCCCATTGGTATACACCTATCCCTTGCTAACACTAAAGTAAACATAACAGAATTTTGTTCGCTATCACCAAAGTGCTCACCTGCTTCCAAGCCTAACACCTTTCAAGAGAAGAGTAAGGGAACTCGCGGATCAATATTCCCTCTGGTACCCAATGATTCTCCGTATTGCATTTAATGGATCCATGAACTCGTCTGACTCTGCAGAGAAAGCGAAATCTTTGTGGACATGTTAAATTCCCCGATCGATTTTCTTTAGTTTTTTTGTTTTTTTTATGTTTAGTTTTGGAAAGTTTTGAGAGCTTGCCATTTGTAGTAGTTTTAGATTGTGTAGTTTTTAAGCTCTATGAGACTTTGTTTATTAATGATCAGTAATTCTAGTTCTTCCTCTCTCGGGTTCAAATGTTGCTGCAGTGTGTTGTGAATAATGATATGCTTAAATGGTGTACCTGGAACATTAAGGGGAACCATTGGCCAGTCAAGAGAAAAAAATACTTTCTAGTCTTAAAACAGAGAGGGTGGATGTTGACCTATTGCAGGAGATGCATCTTGATGACAAGGAACATTTGACGTTACAGCAGGATGCGTTTGAACGGGTTTTGTTCGTCTTTTAATACTAGGATTAGGGGGGAAGCCATACTGGATAAGAAGAATCTTCCATTTAAATTACTTGATTGTATTTGACACTCACGGGAGGATCATAATCCCCCATGCCTTGAACTATGGTAAATATCCAATATTTTGAATAGTAATTGCGACACCCCAAAGGTCCCTCAATACCCTCGTTATAATGTGACCAATTGGTGGATCTATGTGCAGAACTAGAGCTGGTAGATGTCTGGAAGCATATCTACCTCACAAGTAGGGCTTTTATTATCTTCTTTAAAACGCAGAAATGTCACACGAGGGTTGATATCTTCCCCATCCCTGCAACAATATTAGATTCGGTGGCATCCTGCACAATTTGGGATATTACCATTTCTGACCATACCTATTGATTAAGATCAAGGGAAATATGACACATTCAAGACCCTGTCGAATATATCCCTTTTTTCTTAAGGCTAGTTAGTTCATTGAGTATTTCTGTAATGAATTCAGAACTTTCTTAGCCATTAATTCAGATTCAACCAGTAACCCATCCATTCTATGGGAAATTGCTAATGATTATGCCAAGGGAATAACTATTCCTAAGGATGCAGCAGAAGGGGAAGCAGGAACGTTGGTTTGAGGCACAGCTGAGGGCAGCCGAGATGGCATACTGTGATAGACCCTCAGTGGCTAAGCTGCAGCGGATCACAACGCTTCGGTCTACAGTGAATTCCACGCTCACACAGACAGCCAAGAAGGAACATACTTTTGCAAAACAAAGGCAGTTTGAACATGATGATAAGCCAGGCAAGTATTTAGCCAGGAAAACGAGCGCCCCTCTCAAGCCATTACCTCAATTAGGGAAGGTACTGGGATCCTTACCTTCAATTCCAAAAAGATTAATGCAGCCTGTCCGAGATTGTTCTTCAAATTATTTCAGACTTGCAATAATGAGGATAGATCGATTAAGATGGAGTCATTTTTCAAGAACCTGGGTCTTCCAGGAGTAACCCCTGAATTAATGTTGTGCCTTAATGCACCATTGTCAGTGCAGGAGGGTGGGAAGCAGCTTCAGAATGTAAACGTGCACGTTCCTGACAGATTTCCTAGTGAATTTTATAAATAATTTATAAACCTATTGTCAGGGCTGATGTTTAACATGTTCCATCACTCATACAGTCACGAACCCCTCCCTCCATCCTTAAGAGAGGCTCATATCTCTCTGATGCTGAGGAAAGGAAGACCCTAGAGGATTGTGCTTCTTACGCACCAATCTCACTTTTAAATGTTGGTTTCAAAATCCTGTCTGAGACCCGTGCGTTAAGGCGATAAACTTTGCTGCCTTCCGTTGCCAAAGAGGACCAAACAGGCTTTATAAAGGGCCGCAGATCTTCCTACAACGTGAAGAGTTTACGCAATATGATCCAAGAGTCTCACCAACAATCTGACCAGGGATTATTGATCCCTTTAGATGAGAGAAGGCATTTGATTGGGTTGAGTGGCCGGATCTCTTCTGTACATTAGAACGGTTTGGTCTCTGCAAAGATTTTATTAAGGGGTGAGTGTCATTTCCCACTAGCCTCTGGCTGTGGTTCTCACTAATGGTGTGGCAACCAGTAATATTAATATTTCTCCAGGCAGCCGACAAGATTGACACATTTCGCCATTGTTGTTTACGTTGGTGATTGAACCACTGGCGGAGGCCATCCGTAGGGATGCCAACACATCTGCCCCAGAAGTGGGATAGATGTTATGTAAGATTACATTGTATGCAGACGAGGATCTTATTTTTTTTTGTCAAATCCCACAATTTCGGTAGTCCATGTGATGCAATGCATTAATTCATGTGTTGCCTTTCCGGGCGATAAGTTTAACTTTACTAAGTTGGAGGCCATGCCTATGGGAGGTCTGAGGGAAATACCTGATACTGAGGGCAAATCCTGGTTTCCTTTTAAATGGTCACGGGGGTGGTTTCCCTATTTCAGTATATTCATTACATCTGTCTTTGATCATTTATTTCACGTGAACTATGTCCATTTGTTTGAGAAAATTAAACAAGACCTTCAAAATGGGAGGCATTTCCTATATCGTGGCTAGGCCGGATAGCTGTTACTAAAATGAAAGTCCTTCCTCATTTCCAATACCCCGTGTGAATGCTTTATTTTATATTTCCCAGATAGATGAGGCATGTGGGCGGCACAGTGGCACAGTGGTTAGCACTGCTGCCTCACAGCGCCAGTGACACGGCGCCACTTTCCGCCTCAGGCGACTGATTGTGTGGAGTTTGCACGTTCTGCCCGTGTCTGCGTGGGTTTCCTCCGGGTGCTCCGATTTCCTCCCACAATCCAAAAATATGCAGACTAGGTGAATTGGCCATGCTAAATTGCCCGTAGTGTTGGGTGAAGGGTAAATGTAGGGGAATGGGTCTGGGTGGGTGGCGCTTTGGTGACTCGGAGTGGACTCGTTGGGCTGAAGGCCCTGTTTCCACACTGTAAGTAATTAATCTAAGATTTGTTTTAGAAAAAATGGCTGGTTTCTCTCTTTTATTTGGCACCATAAGTGATTCTTTATCAAGCTAACAAAATTGCAACTGCCCCACAGATTGTGGGGAGTTGATCTCCCAGATTGAAAGCAATCAATTAAGTTTTTTTTCATTGTATTTGAGTGCATGGGCCGCTGAGACATCGGCATCAATGTGGCTAGACATTGAGCCCTCTCAGACAAAGTCAACCCTTATTAGTCTGTTGTTCTTAGATAAATTGACAACGTTTATGGAATATTGTCATAAACTAATGATGATCAATACTGTTAAAACATGAAAGACAATGTGTCAGATCGAGGGCAATGCAGCCAAAACCATGTTTCTTACCCCTATAATTGGTACATCGGGTTGTCAACCTGGGATAATGGATTCCAGGTTTAAACTGTCAGCAGGCAGGCGGGTACATTGCTTGGGTTATTTAGAATTATTAGAATCCCTACAGTGTGAAAACAGGTCCTTGGGCCCCGCAAGTCCACTTCAATCCTCTGAAGAGTAACCCACTCGGACCCATTCCCCTACCATCCTATATTTACCCAGATTAATGCCCGAACTTAGAGATCCTGGAACACTATGAGCGATTTAGCAATGGCCAATTTATCTAACCTGCACATCATTGTGACTGTGGGAGGAAACCTACACAGACACAGTTGAGAATATACTAACTCCGCACAGCCAGTCACCCAGGGCTGGAACCAAACCTGTGACCCTGGTGTGGTGAGTCAGCAGTGCAAACCACTGAGGGAGAAACAATGGTATCATTTGATCAATTAACTCCTAAGTATGGACTACATAGTACAGACTTCTTCTGTTCTTTCCAGATTAAAAATTTGATTGAAGAATTACTTTTAACAGACACTTATAGATCCGATATAGAGAAGTGGATTCTTACAGTTAAGAATACCCTCTCTATCATTAGTTGGATAGTGTCCTCTCAGACAAGACTGTGCAGCTTCGTGACGTCTGTGCGAGAGAGTTGGGGGTTTAGATCTCTTCGGAGACATAGGAGGATATTTGTGAAAATGCTCAAAAGATTTTGATCTGTAATAGGACACATTCCATGCAGTTGAAAATTCTTTGTAGGGTCTATCTGACACCAGATTTTCTCTCAAAATTCAAAGTGAGATTATCTTCAGCATGTCCTAAATGCAGAATGACTACAGGCACTCTTGCTTATTGCATGTGGTAATGCTGCAGGCTTCGTGTATATTGGAGCACTATTTTAGGTGTGGTAGAGTGGGTCTTGGGGACCGAATTGGAGATGGACCCGGTTTCTCTTTTCCTGGGCCTGCCCAGAGTATCTTATGCAGACGCACATGGGAAAAAAAAATCCTTACTTCCTGTGCTCGGAAAAATATTCTGTTGTGTTGATTGTCTGAAAACTCCCCGGGGCTGTTGGGTCTTTGTAAGCTCACCAAAGGAGAATATCCCTTTGGACTTTCTCACCAGAATGGTGCACCAAAAAACAAATATTAATCTAAGTCATAGAGTCATAGATGCATAGAGATGTACAGCATAGAAACCGACCCTTCGGTCCAACCCATCCATGCCGATCATATATCCCAAACCAATCTAGTCCCACCTGCCAGCACCCGGCCAATATCCCTCAAAACCCTTCCTAATCATTTACCCATCTAAATTCCTCTTAAATGTAGCACTTGCATCAGCCTCCCCACTACACCTGGCAGCTCATTCCATACACGTACCACCCTCTGTGTGAAAAGGTCGCCCCGTAGGTCTCTTTTATATCTTTCTCCTCTCACCCTAAAACTATGCCCTCTAGTTCTGGACTCCCCGACCCCAGGGAAAGGACTTTACCTATTCACCCTATCCATGCCACTCATAATTTTGCAAACCTCTATAATGTCACCATTCAGCCTCCGACGCTCCAGGGAAAACAGCCCCAGCCTGTTCAGCCTCTCCCTATATCTCAAACCCTCCAACCCTGGCAACATCCTTGTAAATTTTTCCTGAACCCTTTCAAGTTTCACAGCATCTTTCCGATAGGAAGGAGACGAGAATTGCACGCAATATTCCAACAGTGGCCTAACCAATGTCCTGTACAGCCGCAACATGATCTTCCAACTCCTGTACTCTATACTCAGACCAATAAAGGAAAGCATACCAAACGCTTTCTTCACTATCCTATCTACCTGCGACTCCACTTTCAAGGAGCTATGAACCTACACTCCAAGGTCTCTTTGTTCAGCAACACTCCCTGCGACCTTAACAGTAAGTGTATAAGTCCTGCTAAAATTTGCTTTACAAAAGTGCAGCACCTGACATGTATCTGAATTAAACTCCATCTGCCACTTCTCAGCCCATTTGGCCATTTGGTCAAGATCCCGTTGTGATCTGAGGTGACCGTCTTCGCTGCTCACTACACCTCCAATTTTGGTGTCATCTCCAAACTTACTAACTGTACCTCTTATGCTAGCATCTAAATCATTCATGTCAATGACAAAAGTAGTGAATCCAACACCGATCCTTGTGGCACTCCACTGGTCACAGGCCTCCAGTCTGAAAAACAACACTCCACCACCACCCTCTGTCTTCTACCTTTGAGCCAGTTCTGTATCCAAATGGCCAGTTCTCCCTATATTCCATGAGACCTAACCTTGCTAATCAGTCTCCCATGGGGAATCTTATCAAAACCCTTACTGAAGTCTATATAGTTCACATCTACCCCTCTGCCTTCATCAGTCCTCTTTGTTACTTCCTCGAAAAACGCAATCAAGTTTGGGAGACATGACTTCTCACGCAAAAAGCCATGTTGAATATCCCTAATCAGTCCTTGCCTTTCCAAATACATGTACATCCTGTCACCCAGGATTCCCTCCAACGTCTTGCCCACCACCAACGTCAGGCTCACTGCTCTATAGTTCCCTGGCTTGTCCTAACCGCCCTTCTTAAACAGTGGCGCCACGTTCGCCAACCTCCAGTCTTCTGGCACCTCACCTGTGACTATCCATGTTACAAGTATCTCAGCAAGAGGCCCAGCAATCACTTATTTATCTTTCCACAGAGTTCTAGGGTACACCTGATCAGGTCCTGGGGACCCGTTTCATCCAACACTTTCCCCTCTGTAATATGGAGAGTTTGCAAGGTGTCACCATCTATTTCCCTACATTTTACGACTTCCATATCCTTTCAACAGTAAATACTGATGCAAAATACTCGTATAGTATCTCCCCCATACATCCTGTGCTAGGAAATATATTCTGTTGTGTTGGATGTCTGAAAGCCCCCCCGGGTCGGTTGGGTCATTGTAAGCTCGTCATGGGAAATATCCCTTTGGACTTTCTCACCAGTGTGGTGCAACAAAAAGCAGATTTATATAAGATATGGCAACCCTTTTTGGATTACCGCGATACAGGCTTATCTGTCACTTTAATAAGGGCATTGATATAGCCATGCTGATATTGTCTAATGAATCAAATATGAAGAATTATGAACATATGAATGTGTAATGCTCTCGAAGAACGAGAACTATTGTTTGTTATGCTGAGCCATATTATTTATTTTTGTTTTTCTTCTGTCCGGTCAGAGACTTTAACTTGTTTTGTATATTCATGCATATGGGTGTAATTTTGTTCAGTTATTTGAGTTGTTTTGTTATTGGTTTAATATAATAATAAAAATCTCTTCTTCAATAAAAAATTGTGTTAAAAGAATTAAAATGATAACATTGATAGAATAGAGTCCCAAAGAATTCTCATTAGAGAGACCACTCATGGTGGTTTACTTTGAAGGTTACCACACTTCAGGTGATGGGGTGAGGTTGAGAGAGCATCCCCTTCATGGTAATCTCTGTCAGTGTGGGGAATTGAACCTGCGCTGGTGGCCTCCCTCTGCATCACATACCAGCCATTCAGCCAACTGAGTGGGAGACTGTGTAACTGTTACACACAGAATCAGTCACAGACAAGGGACAAGAGAAACTTTCATGACAAGGAAAAAGGTATATTTGAGATAACAGTCATGATAACGGCTGAGGATAAAAACGTTCTCTGCTAGAAATTGTATTTTATAACGAAACAAGTGTTTGGAAGGTGTCTTTGGCTGAATACAATATGGTGAGAAAAGTGAAATAACTTGAATGACTAATTGTGATTGGGTATCGATAACTATAAAATAAGTGTAGTTTTTGATTGGTCTGTGGAAAGCATGCTGACTGCTGCATGAACTTAAAAAGCAGATGAAATATATTGTTCGGAGATTCCGTCCCCATGCGAAATGCCATCTGAACGCATGCTGGAAGAAACTCGGGGAAAAAAGTATCTGAGAATCGTCTGCTCGGTAACAGGAAGCTGGCGGTTGAATGAATGAAAGCTCCTGTGACATGGAGCTGAGAAAACCATCCGATCACCCCCGACCGTAATGAATGTTGGAACATAGTTGAAGCACTGAATGGCCTCATGATGGATTTTAATTGTGTGTGATTTGAAAAACGGACATCTCTATTCCATCCTCGTCCGTGTTACACACTGGGGAACAGCCGTTTTCCTGAAATTGGGAATAAGTTGGAACATTATCTGGAACATTCCATAATTGTCATTCTCCAGAATATTCTATAACTGTGTGGGGGGCATTAGAAGTGCAAGAAAGAAAGAGAGGGACGATGATGCATGCAGTAGTGAGAATGGTGGAGCATGAGCCTTGTTCAGGGGAAGGTGCTATAACAGAGATACAGTGAGTGTGACGGAGCAGAGAGAATACGGTGACCCTTATCCTGACAAAGGGGGTAAGGTAATTGATGCTTGTCCTGTATTGCTGGGCATTTCTTCAGACCGCAGATACTGCACTGAGCTGGGTGGTGAGCTCAGACCATGCTCGGTGAGTCTGGTGGTGTGGCCCCCTCTGGGAAGAGAATGGTCCCCCTCTGTACTAGCCCATCCACCACGACCTTCGTGCTGCTGTAAACAAACCGTGGTGTAATTTCCCCTTAGCTGCCGTGCTCGGGTAAACTGTGCAGGGCAGCTCCAAACTGAGAAAGCTCAACCGTGTGACAATTACCCTTTTAGAGATGACATCATTGCCAGGAATCACAGAATATCCAGGGGCATCCAGACGACTGTGAGTAGTTGCAGTCATCATGGGTGGGAGAATCGGGCTGGCATTGTATGAGAGGGACACTATGGAGTGGGGTGGGTAGTTAATGAGATGAATTTGGTAACATAGCATCAGGAAACTAGCTCGGCCTCGTGCAGACAACCCCTCTGTCACACTCAATGAAGTTGTCACTGAGACAGTTTTTTGGTAGATTCAGCCCAGTGAGGCGAAGACTCTGCTGTCCTCATTCCCAGTTACAAAACTGCAGAACAAATGTTCATCCAAAACTCTCCATCGCCTGAACTCACAGCAATATCCCTTTCACTCATAATTCTTCATAATACTGACCCGTGTTGCATGATACTATCGAAATGTCTTCATTTCATCATTCTGACACCTATGAACATATCCTTCCATGACATATTTTCTCAGTTTCCCCTCTCTGCCTCCACTCCAAAACACACTCACTTACAGTCACACTGCACGAGACTGCCAGTATGACTGGCCATTTAGCCCACCTGGTCCATGCCAACCAAAGTGTCCGTCCACACTCACCCCATTTCCCTGCCCTTGCTCTGTATCCACACTCACCCCATTTCCCTGCCCTTGCTCTGTATCCACACTCACCCCATTTCCCTGCCCTTGCTCTGTATCCACACTCACCCCATTTCCCTGCCCTTGCTCTGTATCCACACTCACCCCATTTCCCTGCCCTTGCTCTGTATCCACACTCACCCCATTTCCCTGCCCTTGCTCTGTATCCACACTCACCCCATTTCCCTGCCCTTGCTCTGTATCCACACTCACCCCATTTCCCTGCCCTTGCTCTGTATCCCTCTAATCCTTACCTTTCTGTGTATTTGTCCAAATGCCTTTTCAATGTTGTTATTGTACCCACCTTTACCACTTCCACTGGCAGCTCAGTCCATATGTATACCACACTCTGTGTAAAATTGTTGCCCCTCAGGTTCCTTTGTATATATTTTTTCCTTTCCAAATATTAATGGATGTCCTCTAGTCCTCGATTCCCCAATCTTGGGGAAAAAATTGAAGTATTCAACCCATGCACGCCGCTCATGATTTTATAAGAGTTACACTTCTATAAGAACCCTCTCAGTTTCCTACGCTGTAAGGAAATAAGTTCTAACCTGTCCAAACTCTGCCTATAATTTAGACCCTTTAGCTCGGGAAATATCTTTGTAAATTTCTTCTACACTCTTTCTCGTTCAATAATATCCTTTCTAGAGCAAGGTGATCAAAACTGAACACAATACTCCAACTGCAGCCTTACCAACATCCTGTACAACAGGAACATAACGTCCCAACATATATAATCAATGCCCTGATGAAGGCCAGTGTACCCCAACAGCCTCCTTCACTGTCCTGTGTATCTGGGACTCAAATTTCAGACAGCCGTGCACCTGATCTCCAATCTCCTTTTGTTCCACTACACTCCTTAAGACCCTCTCATTCATCATTAAACTCCAACCTGGATTTGACTTTCCATAATGCAAGACGACACATTTATCTATATTAAACTCCATTAGCTATTTCTGAGCCCACTTCCTCAGCTGACCAGGGTACTGCTGCAATTTCTGATAATGTTCCTCATTGTAAATGATGCCTCCTAATTTAGAGTCATCTGCAAACTTACTAACCTTGCGTTGTGCACTCTGGTCCAAACCATTGATATAGATAATAAAGAGCAATGGGCCCATGACCGACCCCTAAGGCACTCCACTAGTCACAGGCCTCCAGTCCGACAAGCATACCTCCACAATAGCCATTTGCTTCATAATGTCAAGCCAATTTGCCAGTTTACATTGGAGTCCATGCGATCTAACCTTCCAGAGCGGCCTACCATGTGGAACCTTATCAAAGGCCTTACTGAAATCCATATAGACTATGTCCACCACCCTGCCCTTGTCAACCTTTCTGGTCATTTCCTCAAAAACTCTAACAAAATGTGTAAGGCATGATCTGCCACGCACAAAGCTATGCTGACTGCTCCAAGTCAAACTCTGTCTTTCCAAATGCATGCATATCTTCTTTCTCAGAACCTTCTCAAGTGGTTTACCGAAAACAGATGTGAAGCATACTGGTCTATATTTCCCAGGCATTTATTTGCAGCCCTTCTTGAATGAGGGCATGTTTGTTACGGCCCAGCCTTCCGGGTCCTTAGACCCTGAACTGTCTTCTCTCACCTCTTGCAGTGTTCTTGGATTTGTCTGGTCAGGACCAAGATATTTATCTGAATTTAAGCATTCTAATATGTCCATTAGTACCATTAATGATATGGACTGTCCCAATATATGACAATTAACGCCCCAAAGGTCACAGGTCTTCATGTCTTTCTTCATGATAAACACAGAGGGGGAATTGAGGAACTCAACCATTTCTTGAGGTTTTACACATGCATGCCCATTTTGGTTGTTAGACGTCCTATTCTCTCTCTGATTGTCCTTTTTCTTTACTATACTGAATTTGGATTCACACCAATCTGCTCAGCCAAGGCTATCTCATACCCCCTTTTCGCCTTGCTGATTTGCTCCTTCAGTAAACTCCTGTATTCCCTGTGTACCTCCAGAGATTCCCTTGGTCCCAGCTGCCTGTAACGGAGCCACACCTCCTTTTTTTGCTGGTCAGAGCCTCAATATCGCTTGTCATCCAGGGTTCTCTCTTCCAGCCTCACTTTCCCTTCACCCTCACAGGAACATGTAGACCTTGAACTCGAACTATCTCACTTTTGAAGCCCGCTCCGTTGCCCGGGATCCTTTTCCCTGGAAACAAACTACTCCAATCATCCCCAGCAATCCTCTGTTTAATTCCAACAAAATACGCCTTTCCCCAACTTAGAACTTGAATCCGTGTACCAATGTTGTCCCTACCATAACTATTTTAAATTTAATAAAGCTCTAGTCACTTTTTGCAAATTCTCCCCCACTTTACCTCCGTCACCAATCCTACCCCTATCTCCCAACAGTAGGTTGAGTTTGTCCCTTCCCCAGTAGGACCCTCTATATATTGCTTGTGGAAACTATCCTGAACACACTTAACAAATTACGTTCTATCTAAGTTCTTAATCATCTGGAAGTCCCAGTCTATGTTAGGAAAATTAAACAATCCTATTGCTCCTGCAAGTCTCGCCAGTCTCCCTGCATATTTGTTCCTCTAATTCCCATTGATTATGTAGAGGCTTATAGTGCAACCACTATAACATCACCATCCCCCTCTTACTTCTTTGCCCAGTTCACAAAACCTCATTGGATATTATCTCAGTTATTTCATCATTAAATTCTCGAGTGATATGCGTCTTTATCAGAACTATTGGTATTTAAATTGTTTCCATTTGCATCTCTTCCTCGCAGTGATTTTTATATACGCAGCACCCCTTATCAAGGTACAGTGGAGATATGGAGCTGTAAATGGATGGGAAATGCACATCCTGTCAGTTCCAAAATTGGCTGCAAGTTTCCCCACACTGGGCAGTGATCTAACACAGTGTTACCGAACAATGCAATAGCCTGGGCTTATATATGAATGAACCAGTGCGGTCTGCACAACTCCCCACGCTGGATATTTAGTCCAGGATTATGGATCAAGCATTGGTGTGGGCTGCACAGAGTTCCATTCTGGATATTGCTGGGTTGCACTCAGCAGTCACTAGCCGGATCTACACAGTGCTCCATCCTGAAAGTATAATCGATGGGCTGGTTATGTGAGTTGGATTGCGAATGTGAGAGAAGTAAACATCTGGCAATATCTTTATTTTGTATTTTCATTCTTGTAATTGGACCCTTCAAATCCTGATTCATCCTGTTAGATCCATCCCTCTGGATGAGTGATGGTGAGTGTTGTTACAGCATCTGGGTCTGCAACATGACCAACAAATGGAGCAGAGGCTGCAGAGAGGGGAGTCTCGGTTTAATGGAATGAGGGAATCATAATCAGATCAGACGTGGTCTTTATGAATGGTGGGGCAGGATTGAATGGATCGCTAATGCAACTTTTTCATATATTTCTGTTTGTTCCAAGAAAACTCCGCTTCTCTCCCAGTGTCCCATACTGTTGGGGACTGAGTTATCTCCTCTTGTTCTTGCGTAACAGGATCCTCGGGCCTCACTAGCCTCCAGAGTTCCCTGTGTCCCAGTTTCGAGCTCTGAGTGACTCCCTCCTTTCCCTGTGCCCCAGTCTCAAGCAGCCGAATGGCTGCCTCCTGTTCCTATGTCCCAATCTTGAGCAACTGAGTGACTGCCTCCTGATACAAGGTTTGTGAAAGTAGATGTCCTCCTCCTGCTACTGAGTAACAGGCTCCAATATCTCTGTGCTCACCTGCTGCTCCTGTGGTATGGCGTTGAGGGACTGAATGGCCTCTTCCCATTCCTTACAGCATCTCTTGACTAAAAGCCTTTCTCCTGTTTCTGTAAAACACCATCAAAATCTGAATGATGTATTTTTGTTTTTTACTCACAGTAATTGAGCAAACAAGCTGACTGGCAGAATTCAGAATCTGAATAGCCTTCTCCTGTTCCTGCGTTATACACTCAAGAGACAATAGAGTCTCAGAGATGTACAGCATGGAAAAATACCTTTCGGTCTGATCGTCCATACCGACCAACTATCCTAAATAAATCTCGTCCCCCTTGCCAGCACTTGGCCCATATCCCTCTAACCACTTCCCATGCATGTATCCATCCAAAGGCCTTCTAAATGGTGTAACTGTATCTGTCTCTACCACCTCTTTTGGCTGTTCAATCTATACACACAGCAGTCTCTGTGTGAAAATGTTGTCCCTCATGTCCCTTGTTAAATCTTTCCCCTCTCACCTTAAACCTTTGTTTTCTAATTTTCGACTCGCCTATCCTGGGTAAAAGACATTGACTGTTTACCTTATCTATGCTCCTCATGATTTTATAATCCTCTTTAAGGTCCCCTCTCAGCCTCAAAAGTTGAAAATAGTCCCAGCCTATTCAAACTCTCCGCGTAACTCTAACCCTCCAACGCCTGCAACATTCTTTTAAATCGCGTCTGCATCCTTTCACGTTTGACAACATCTTTCCGACAGCAGGGTGACCAGAATTAAAGGTAGTATTACAAAAGTGGCCAAACCAATGTCCTGTATAGGTGTAACATCTCTTGAAAACGCTTAGACTCAAAGCACGCACCAATAAAGGGAAGATCACCAAATGCCTTCTTCACTACGCTGTCTACCTGTGACAGCACTTCCAAGGAACGGTGAACCTGCACCACAAGGTGACACAGTAGCTCAGTGACTAGCACTGCTACCTCAGAGCACAGCGATCTGGGTTTAATTTCATCCTTGAATGACTGCCTGTGTGGAGTTTGCACATTCTCCCCGTGTCTGCATGAGTTTCATCCGGATGTTATGTTTTCCTCTGCAAGTATAAAGATATACAGATAATGGTAGATTGGCCATGCTAAAGTACCCAGGAATGTTTAGGCGAGGTGGATTAGCCATGGGAAATGCAGGCTCGGAGGTTTAGGGTAGGGGTTTGTCCAGTGGGATACTGTTTAGAGGTTCGGTGTGGCCTCGATGGGCCAAATAGGCTGTTTCCTCACTGTAGGGATTCGATAATTTCGATGGAGTTCTCCCTGATTGGCAGATTTCGATAGGACCCTACCTATATGCCTTGCCCTGATTTGTCTTGCCAAAATGCAACATCTCACATTTAACTAAAATAAACTCCATCTGCCACTCCTCGGTTCACCTCAACAAGGTCCCATTATAATCTGACAGATCATTCTTCACTGTCGACTACATCAACAAATTTGGCATTATCTACAAACTTACTGATCATACTTCATATACTCAAATGCAAATGATTTGTATTAGTGACAAAAGGCAGTGGACCCACTGTTGATCTTTGCAGCACACCACTGGTCACAGGTCTCCAAGTTTAATGAACAAATGTCCACTGTCATGCCCTGTCTCCAATATTCAAGAAAATGTTGGATCTAAATGGCGAGCTCTCCCTGGAGCCCAGCAAGTCTGACCTTGCTAACCAGTCTACCATGTAGAACACTTTGGTTTTCTTACTGAATTTCATAAAGACAATATCCACTGTCCTGTCTTTATCAATCATCTTCATCACTTCATCAAAACATTCCACCGAGTCAGTGAGACGTGATCTCCAAAGTACAAAGCCCTCTTCAGTCCTTGTCTTTCCAAATGCATATCGATCCTTTTCCTCGAAATCTCCTCCAACAATTTAGTCACCATTAGCGTCAGTCTTATCGATCTATAGTTACCTGTTTTTCCTTACTTTCTTAAATAATGACACTATGTTAGCAGGCCTCCAATCTTTTGACACCTCCCCTGTGGAAATCAATGTTACAAATATATCAGCAAAATGCTGAGCATCTCTTCCCTAGCTTCCCACAAATATCTGGGATACAACTGCTCAGGTTCCCGGGACTTGTTCACCTTTATGTGCTTTAAAATGTCCAACACCTCCTTGTAATATATACACTTTTCAAGGTATCACTATATATTTCTTCATTCTCTCGCTCTTGTAACCTCCTCCACATTAAATACTGAGGAGAAATAATTGTTTCGTATCCCTCCAACCTATGTACATGTGGTTCCATACATAGGTAGCCTGACTGATCTTTAATGGGCCATATTCTCTCCCGAGTTAATCTTTTGCCATAAAAGGATGTGTAGAATTTCTTCAATGCCTCATTAACCCCATTTCTAAAGCCATCACTTGTCCACACTCTTCTGACCCGATTTCCCCATTGACTATACACTTGCTGCCCTTATACACCTCTAGGGATTCAATTGATCTCAGCTCTGTTTACCTGTCATATGCCTCCTTTCTTACCTTGACCAGAGCATCAATATATCTAGCCATCCAGCACTCCCTGCACCCATCAGCTTTGCCCATCTCACTAATGGGAACACGTTGGCTCTGGACTCGCTGAAACCCAGTTTAATGGCCTTGCATTTTCCAACCACCCCTTTACCTGTGAATAGGTTATTGCAATCAGCCTTTCACAGGTCTCCATAACACTTTCAAAATTGGCCTTGTTCAAAGTTAGAACTTTAATATTTACATTATGTCTTTCCTATTCCAAAACAAATTTAATATTAATATTTATGCGTAACAGACCTGAAAGTTAAATAAACAATTCCAGTCCCTCTGGAACAGGCTCGAGAGGCTGAATGGGCTCCTCGTGGCCGTCTGTGATAGACTGGAAAGGCTGAATGGCCTCCTCATGTCCCAGTGTAACTGACCCGCGACATTAAATGACACAGCAACCCATGGATTACGAGCAGCCAGTAAACTCTACCTGATGGAGGTCCATCCCTTCTCAGTTACAGAAACACAAACAACACAATGTACTCCAGATGCCCTCTCAGTAACACCTCATACTGCTGCAGCGACACAGCTCTTTGTTTTGAATGATTCTGTTGGCAAAATGTGCCAATATTCTAGATTTCCACCTTTTCAAGTGGCAACAGGCTAATATGAGCTGAATGGCCTTCTCCTATCCCTCTGTAAGATGCCCATTGGGACAGAATTGCTTCGGCCTGTTCCTGAGCAGCAGTCTCAATGCTCTGTCTCAAGTTATGAAAGGATTTGACAACAGGGCACTTAAAACCAGGAATAGCCTCACAACTGGTCAATAAGTACCGTACTTTGTGTTGAGGTATCTAGAAACTTACCCACCCGAGTTTTTTTATGCAGCCGATCTGTTATTTTATAATTGCCTCCTTTCATAAACAGAGCGGAACATATATAGACCCCTGTAATGTCTTGTTAATACTCTCATTTACAAGTTAAAAAAAGATTTAAAAGGTTTGAAGATTTATGGTCCTTCCCTCAGCAACCCTCATCCATTCCATCCAAACCCAGTAAATGTTCTGTTTTATAGTGATATGAAAAGTGATGTGTGGAACTGGTTAACTGAGCCTGTTTGTTTAGTCATGAATTGGAGATGCTGGTGTTGGACTGGGGTGTACAAAGTTAAAAATCACACAGCACCAGGTTATAGTCATAGGTTTAATTGGAAGCACATTAGCTTTCGGAGCGACGCTCCTTCATCAGGTGATAGTGGAGGCCACACTTCCACGGCACAGAATTTATAGCAAAACTTTACAGTGTGATGTAACTGAAATTAAACATTGAAAAATACCTTGATTGTCTTTTGAGTCTTTCATCTGTTCGAATACCATGGTAGTTTCACTTCTTTCATGTGTAAATCACAAAACCTTTTTCTTTTAAAGTTGCATTCTCAGGTTAGCTGTAACATTAAGTGATAGCTAGACAATATGTTGAAGATGTTCGCCCCCTGTGTTCTCTGTCTATACCATGATGTTTAGATTGATTCTAATCTGAAAAGTGAGATAATAGAGTTTTACATGAATTCATGCAGTTGTTGAGCTCAGAGGTTTACATGAATTCATGCAGTTTTTGAGCAAAGTACAATGTAACTCTGCAAGTACAAATTCACCCCACAAAATATATGTGTGCATGTGGGTCTTTGTCTGTTTGTGTGTGTGTGTGTTTTTCTTGGTTGGGGGTTGTGAGTGTGAGAGGGAGTGTATATGTTTGTGAATGATGTAGAGTTTCTTAAGTCTGTGAGGGGTGCATATGTGAGTGTGGGAGTGTGTGTGCGTGGCTGGGGTGGGGGGGTGGTTTGAGTATCAGAGAGAAAGAGTGTATATGTGTATGCATGAGTGCAGAGTGGTCTAAATCTCTGATCGGATGCCTGTCTGAGTGTGGGTGTCTGTAAGTGTGTGTGTGAGTGTCTGTGTGCGTGTCTGTGTGCATGTGCGTCCATATGCATGTGTGTGTATAGGAGTGTGTGTGTGTGTGTGTGTGTGTGTGTGTGTATACAGTGCAATGGTGGTCACCTGTAATGTGACGTGAACCCAATGTCCGGGTTGAGGCCCTCCCTCTGGGTCCCGAAATTAGTTGTCAGCCTTGCTCTGCCACTGTTCGCTGCTGCCTGTCCCGAAGTCCATCTTGAAGGATGGTCACCAGAAGGTCCGGGATATAATGACCAATGAAGTATTCCCCAACTGGAAGGGAACACTCCTGTCTGTTGATTGTTGTGCGGTGCACATTCATCCATTGTTGCAGCCTTTGCTCAGTTTCCCAGTGTTTGTTCAGTGACTGTGATTAATGCCAATCTCCATGGATTCTAATTATCCCAGTGGAGTGTTTCCATTTTTTAATGATAAATGGGCGCCGTTCAATGTGTTATCCCATAACATGAGCGGGAGCATCACCGACAGCACTAACAGGGATCAGCAGATTTAGAGAGAGGGGGCGGAGAGATCCGAATCTGAGAACATTAGATTGGAATGTTCCAAAAATGTATCCGAATCTGGGAACATTAGACTGGCGTGTTCCAAAAATAGACAGGAGTTTATCCAATTATGTTTGGTATCTTTCTTTATTTTATTGGAGGTCATTATCAACACGGATCCATTACGCTCTTCTCATTATTCAATATTTTTATTACCCTTCCCTGGCTATCGTTGGTGTTCCTGGTAAGTGTCACTGTCCATATTTGTTTTTCTATAAGCCAGTTATGACTGTATTACTGTTCTTTCACATAGTCTACACTTCTTGTCATTATTATTGTTCCAGTTGAAAATCTCAATCCAGATATTCACTCTAGAGACCACTACTAACTACATCAAGGAATGTGTTCAATTACTGTCTCCCTCTCTGCTCTGGCAGTGTTACTCATGGGTCTCTATGTTGACCTACTCAGTTTCAGCGGAGATCTAAAATTTATTGTATCATTGCCTTTGGTATTTAAATATTAACAGCATGGAGATCACTCTCCACTGTTCTGGTTACAAACTCCACTTCCATCCCATCCCTGGCCAATATCTGCGATTGAAACAGATAAGTCACAACTGTGGGTGATCCCTTTGAACATGAGGTGATTCCTGACACCATACCCTGACCATTTCTAACTTGAAAGACTCACCACCCCAGAATATATCTCACTGGTTTATTCCATCTGCTGTTTGAACCTTGAGCTATGAAGTACAGTCTTAATGAAGTTAATAATCTGCTGCTGACACTCTCGGCTTCAAACCTGCCCAAGCAAATCTGATTCGACCTCACACCAAACTCCCATCCATCTGTCATTCATGTGCACACCGATGTATATTGCTATTGTGTCTGGCAATGACTTTATTTTAACATTCTCAAACACTTTACCTCATCTGTCCATGAAACTTCTCTCATTCTCTCTGTTGATTAACAAAAAGCCTGCCAGTTGTTCGTATTTAAAATAATTTCTTCCATGTGCGTTCCTTCTCAAACAATGAGTTTCACATTCAACCACGCCAATCGCGCACACACACACACGCACTGTCCCTCAGTTTCTGATGAACACATAAACGCAGCAAATCTTCCCATTGTAGGCAGTAATCTGTTGCGAGTATAGTTTGCATATGATAGTAAATTTGCAATGCTCTCCAAGCTGGGCAGATAGTGCAGTTTACTGAGCAACACGGTCTGCACAGCCCTCCATACGGGGCTGTCATCTTGTCCCAGTTTATGTTGTTTGTGGTGTTCTGTGAAGCAAATTCAGAATTTGATGCAACAAACTATTTCTGCTGATCTGACATTGCCTTTATTCAATGTTCTCATTCTTGTAATTTTACTCTCAAAGATCTCACTTCTCCAGTTAGTCCCACTGCCATGTCATTTTCCCCATATTTCCACAACCTCCTCCCAGTTAATTAACTGTCTGTTTCTGCCTTTAATGTGAATCTCTCTGTCCCTCTGTATCTTTCCCTGGTTTCGGGTTTTGGCTCTGTAGTATATCGATTGCTGGCATTGTGTCGCTCAGAAACAGTGAAATGGTGTGTGTCAGGCTGTTGTTCACTTCCCGGTATGTCCCACGTGATGGCCCATGGACAGGCTTGTTTCAGAAGTTATGAGACACATCCCTGTAACTTGGTCTGTGCCTGTGTTTGTCACTCTCAGGTGATCATGCGGTCAGGAACACGAGGAAGCCCCTTGAATAAAGGAACAGTCATTTAAATTATGTAGCAATGCTGTCAATTTTTTTAAACAAAAGGTTATTTTCTCCTTTTTTTCAGTAAGACGTCTTAAAGGCCAATGTGCCTACTGAAAACGGCTCAACGAAAAAACTTTTGAGGCTTTTATGTTTTTTTAATAAATAGTAGTAACAATGGCCAACTGGCACAGACCAGACTTTATAGTTTTTTTCCTTGCAGATGTCACAGTCACCAGGTGCTTGGGTCCCAGAAGGGTTGGAAGTTTTAATAAATTATCCCTAGCTGCTATTCTCTCTGAAACCTCACTTGATACTGTTTCCTCCTGGACTGGAGAACTGTATGCAAGAATGTATGTCTGAATGCTCATTTTTGCCAAGGGGTGTGTTTAGGTGATGTTAGTATATCGGAACAGTTCATTTGTAGCACGTTTTGTGTCCATCATTCAGTTAAGGTTTCTAATTGCTAAGTTATTCTAAATTCCTCTTCATCGTGTATAGATTTTCATTAGATTGTTTAAATATAGTGTGTTTTGCATAATGGTGAGTGGTTTGTTGAGTGGAATCACATCTGGGACATCCAATTCCCATCTATCTTGTTATTAAGGAAAAGTTGGCATCCAAACTACCTTCTTAAAATGGTTTGAGACAGTCTGGTTGGTCTATAGCAAACTGGGGTCTCTTGTCTGGTTCTAAATCGGTAATTGGGTTTAGAATTACAATCCCTACAGCGTACAAACAGGTTATTCGACCCAACACGTCTACACCCGACCCTCCGAGGAGTAACCTACCCAGGCCCATTCCTCTACCCTATTATGACACATTTACTCCGACTAAGTCACCTAACCCACACATCCCTGAAAACTGCAAACAATTTAGCATGGCCAATTCACCTGACATGCACATCTTTGGATTGTGGGAGGAAACCAGAGAATCCAAAATAAGTTCAGGCAGACACTGGAGAGTACGCATCAGGAGGCTATTGGGTTCAAAGGTCGCGTATGGTAACTGTCAGTGTCTTTTGTTCCAGATGTTGAATTCGGTTGGTTTAAACAGTGTTTTGTGTATAAAGATTCTTTCAGTCACTAAGAGTTTTCAGGGTGTGGAAGAAGTAAAGTTTTACAAAAGGTAATGAAGGCATATCTGTAGGAATTGACAGACTAGATGGAGTTGGGGTTGTGTTTGTCTGAGAGAAAATGAGAGATAATTCCAGCTATAGCTCAGCAATTACATTTGGAGGATCTGTCATCAGACTCTTTAGAAATGGCTCGAATTCAATTTCAAATGAGGCACTGTGAACATGAGAAGGAATTGAAACAGTTTGAATTATGATGAAAAGTAGAAATAAAAGAAAAGGTCATGAAGAAGAGAAAGAGAAAGAGAGAAGAAAAGCAGAGAGTTTCAACTTCAAAAGTTAGCAATTAGAGAGGAAAGTGGACATGGAAGGCGGTGATGAAGGTAGACTGTAGGCTGGATGAGGAGGTTAGTGAGGATGAGTAACCCTATAGTAGCCAAAGGTCTGATGGGGATGGGTTTAGATACATGCAGGCATTATCTAAATTTGATGAGAATGATGGGGGAGCCTTTTTAACTTCATTTGAGAAAGTGGCCAAACAAATGCTGTGCCCAGTGACCATGTGGATTTAGTTGATCTAAACACAGCTGCTGGTATTTGCATCCTATCGGTGGAGGTATCTGAGGATTTTGAGATGTACAAAGCCATCTGAAGTGCATGTGAGCTCGTGCCAGAAGCCAACAGACAGCGTTTCAGGAATCTAAAATAGCGTCCCTGGTTAAACGCGCATTGACTTTGAAAGAATCGAAAAAAATAATTTTGAAAGATGGGTAAGGGTTTTAAAAACAGAGCAAACCAATGACACACTTAGAGAGATTCTTATTTTGGAGAAGCTCAACAATTCACTTCCTGCAGTCGTGAGAACTCGTGTGGAAGAGCATAGAGTTAAAATGCCAAGATTAGAAGCTGAAATGGCTGCTGCTAGTTCTGAAACCAAAGTTTGGTTTCTGTGAGGGATTGAGAAGAATGTGCAAGATCTTCTTAAAACATATCCCTGTGAGAGTAAGGTTTATTGGCATAGGCCAGGAGAAGCCGGGAAAGAGGTTACAGCATTGAGAGGCACAGAAGCATGTAATTCTTTAATGCTGAAATATGAGGAGCTATGTCATTCAGAGGGACTATTGGAGAGATGAGAAGTCCTCTATTATGTAACGTGTGGTTGAAGCGTCCAGTGGAAACATCAACAGATTTATTCCACAATGGGGAAGGAGGCCTTGAGTTTGACGTTGGCGTTACAACATTTCAGCTTTTAAATTGTGAATAACATACCTGAGACAATTTTCTAAACTGATCGTGACCCCTTAAAGTTTTTGGAGAGGTTTGGAGAGAATAATACCATTCTGTTTCGATTGAGCTTATTATTGCTGCCATTCAATTTGAAATTATACAGGTGACAGGGCAAGAAAACCTAAGTTTTGACACTTTGTGGAGACTTGGATGAAGAAAGACAAAGGCATTCTGTGGCGGGAGTAAAATAACTGAAATCGAATCTAGTTGTGAACATTTGTATGCTCAGAGTCAACGTAATATATATGCATTTCAGTCTGCTAATAGAGGAAGGTTAGGAGGTCTAAAATTAATCCATTTTTGTATATTGACGGATCATTTTATTGATGGCGGAGTTGTGAGTATACTATCACTGTAAAAAGGTGATTTTCTCTTGGGTTGTTTTGAAGAGAGGTTTTAAAGGCAGAGTTGCGGAACTGCCGTCTGAACGCAGTTTAAGTAAATAACTGAGAAAGCCTTTAGGTTTCATTAAACGGTCGTAACAATGGAAGGGCAGTGGCCAGCTCTCCCAGACCAGGTTTCCTCGTTTTGTTTTTAGCTGCAGCATTAAGAAGCTGCTGGGCATCCCAGAAGAGTTGGAAGTTTGAATACATGATCCCTAGCTGCTTTTCTCTCTGAGATCTCTGTTGATGTTGTTTCCTCCTGGATTGGAAAATTGCTGTAAGCATCTGAATACATTTGAATATATCTTTGTGCCAAGTGGTGTAAACCAAGATGGTATGGTATCTATTATTGGTGTAAGTGTTCCAACATATAAGCCATCCCATTTTTTTCTTTTCTTTGATTGTATTTTAACTAAAGTATTTGAATAGATTATATTTTGCTGAATGTCGAGTAGGTTGACCAGTCACAATATATCTAGAAAGCACGCTTCACATCTATATTCAAAATAAGGGGAGGTTTGGATCTAAGCGGCCTTCTTAAAATATTTTGCGGCGATCTGGTCTGGTCCACAACATTTATAACCAAGGGATTTCTGACTGACCCCTGTTATTAAAAAAATAGTGGAGTGGCTGGGGATGGTTTCCTGGAAGTTGTGCTGTGAGCTGCCTCAGACATTCAGGGAGACCTGAGGATTTGGTGACTCAACTCTGGATGGAGCATCGGGACTGTATTTACAGCATCTGAGCCTGCAATATGAACAACACATGAAGCAGAGGATGCAGAGAGGGGAAGCTCTGAAACCACGATGTGAGTGTGTGTGGGGAAAAGGATCTGCTGTATCCACCCCAAGTATTCCAGGAACAACTTCCCAAGCTACACTTAACCCAGGAGCAGATAGTGAGGGGACCCTGACTGAACAAGGAGCTGGGCACAAAGCGGTGTCACCTCCTTCACCACGAGCTGCAGCTTCACACCAGGGGGAGGATGGTGCTGCCAGTAGCTGTTAGGGTCACAGTTTCATTCAGCTTCTATAATCCATAACTTTCCAGGCAGGACTAGTGACATATCCATCATTTCCCAGTATCTCAACATCAATGTCACCATTCGGTGATGGAGGATATATATGGTGGATGAGGTATTACATTGTTTCTCCCATCTGCAGAGTACCCATATCAATGCGGAGAGGTAGAGGAACTGAAGGAGTTCTCTCTCTGTTAATGTTACAGTGTGACCATGCACAGTACATCATGTTGGTGAATACCCACTGTCCTGGCAGCAGTCACGGCCTCCTCATTTAGAAGCAGTCAGCCATTCTCATTGTCATCGGGTCTCCACGTAGAAAGAAATGAATATATCTTGGATAAATTCTGTCCCCTTGATGCACATTTCAAAACACCATCCCCACCACCAATCAACCACATCAAAGTATTCCATGTGTACGGAGAGCAATAATGTTGCTAGCAGTGTCTGGGAGCAGACGATCAGGGATGGAGCAAAACCTCCCATGTCTGAACGGATCTGAGTGAACCCCCCAGTACACAGTATCATTAAGTCCTGTAATCCCGGTCCATTTCAGGAACATACTGCCTTCCATTATTCTTGTAAATGAAATGACAGGTTATATCATGTTAAATTCCATCTGCCAAACAATTGTCTATTGCCTTTACCTCTCTGAATCTATTTGTAGACTCTCCACCCTCTCTTGATAATTTAATCTCTTGCTTACCACAGCGACATCACCAAACTCAGCATCTGTATATCTGTTCCATCCTCCTGATCATTAATATAGACGGTAAATAGTTGAGAACCCAGCGCTGGTCACTGTGTGACCCTACTGGTGACGTTCTGTCTAACTGATTGAGACTGATTTATCCTGAGTGCCTGCTTCCTGTATGATACCCAGTCCTTCCCCATTCCTGGGCAACACAGTCCAAGAGTTGAATAAGAACAAGGAGCATCTGTGAGGAATCCAACCCCTCGATGAGGCTGATGTTAACGCGGCCTCTGTTCCACTTGCCTGCCATCTCTCCATCCTAAAACTCTAGCCTCTTGTTGTAGATTGCGCCACATGAAAAAAAATCCACACCACATCTGCACACTTTTAGCAATTTACGGACCTCAAGGAAATCTCCTTTCATTCTTATAAACTCAAGAGTATAGGCCTAAACTGCTCAATTTCTCTTCATAAGACAAACACTTCAAAAATGGAATCAATCTAATGAAGCTCTTCTGAATTGCCTCCAATGGAAATACCTCATTCTGCAGGACACCCAAACTCTACTCCAGTTGCAGCCTCACTAATGCCTTGCTTAGCTACACCAACACTCCCTACCTTTCTACTCTATTCTTTTATAAATAAACACTGAAATTATGCTTGCATTTCTCATTACTTGCAGTATCTGCAGGCAGGTTTTCTGTGATATGCAGGCAGACACCCAGCTCCCTCTGCACCTAAGCACTTTGAACTTTCTCTCCATTTAGATAATAATTTGTCTTTCTATTATACTGGCCAACTTGAATAGCCCCATATTTATTCACTTCAATTTTCCTTGCCAAATGTTGGCCCATTCACCAAACCTATCCATATAGTTTTAAATCTCTTGCATCATCATTCCGAAGTAATTTCCTACCAATGTTAGTGTCATCTGAAAATGTGGCATTGTATTTTCTATCCCATCAACCGAGTACAGTAATACCATCGATTGCAAATGGTTGAGGCATGAGTACTGAAATCAATGGCACCCCACAAATTGCATTTGTCAAAAGAAAATGACACATTTATTCCATCTGACTCCATTTTGTTGGTTAACCAATCCTCCATCCAAGCTAATAAATTACTCCTAAACCCATGTTGTCTGACCATACCACTTACTCTTTGGAGAAGCGACATATCCGATGCCTTCAGGAAGACCAGATATGTTCCATCTCCAGGATTCCCACGATCCACCTTGTTTGTGACATCTTCAAATAACTCAAGCAAACAATTCAGACACGGTTTAGCCTTCGTAAACCATGTTGACTCTGACGGATTGAGGTTTAACTTTGCAAATGTCCTGAACAATGGACTCTAACAATTGGCCTTAAATTACAATAGTTTATAGTTACACTTTAGTCCCTAATGTATACAGTTATTATATGTTCTTCCCTTTCGAAAGCCTTTACGTTTTCTTTGAATTCCTATTTAATGGGCACACGTTTTTAAGAGATCTGGTCCAATTGCTGAGTAGAGCCATGTGTGGCTGAATGGACTCATCATCCTGCTGATGTACAAACTCGATGGGCTAACGTCTTTCTGTTGTTCCCATTTTGCCATCTCCAAAGCCAGAATGAGCCCCTCCTGGTGATGTTTTAGAGGATTGGGAGATTATGGAATCTTCCTGTTGCTGGGTAACATTTTGAGGGGCTGATGGGTCTTCTCATACTTCTCCATAACAGGTGGAAATACTGAACGGTCTCCTCATGTATCCCGGAGATGGGACCGAGGGATTGATTGGTCTTATCTTGTTCTCATACAACAGATACGTGTCGAAATTATCTTTTCCTTTCTCATGAAAGAAGTCTCAGATAGTTTAAATACTTATCCAATTCCCTTGCAAAAGGATCGGTGGGTCTGAATGGCCTCCTGTTATCCCAGTGTAACAATCTCCCGTCTCTGTGTGACCTCTTCCAGTTCCTATGTTACAGACGTGAGGAGGCTGAATGGACTGATCCTGTTGCTATTTAACAGGATACTGGTGCAGTATGGCCTACTGTTATAGGCTCGACTGGCTGATTGGCCTCCTTCTGTAAACGTATAACAGGCTCCAGGGGCTGAATAGCCTCGTCCTGTTTTGGTGTAACAGGGTCGAAGGCTTGAATATCCTCCTGTTGTTCCTGTGTAACAGGCTGGAGAACGGAATGGATTCCTCCACTATCTGTGTAATTCACTTCTGTCATCTATGTTGAAATAAGATCATCCTTAATTTTTGTAAACTCCAATGGCTACTGGGTCAACCTGATCATCCTTTCATTATAAGCTAGCACCTTCATTGCAGGAATCAGTTGAGGGAACCATCTCTGAGCTGTTTCTAATATAACAACATCGTTTCTTCATTGAGGAGATTAAATCTGCACACACTACTCTAGATGTGATCTCACTAAGACCCTATACAGCAGCAGCAACACTTTCCCAGCCTGCTGTAAGGTTCCCACCCAGGTTAGAGCAGTGTCAGCTCTCTGGGGGAATACAGAGCATTGTTGGAAGATCATTGTCCTTCTCCATTCCACGGCAATACGGGAGATCTGGAGCAATTAAAGTTTGAGAAGATCATAAATGATGTGGCGAGATGATCTCTGTCATTAATCTCCCCAGAGCCCACATCGCTCAGATTCTACAGAATCTGGTAAGGTGCAGCACAAAAAACAGCAAGGAGGAGCAAACGTTGATGGGGGTTATATATCAAAGTGAAAGCTGCAATACAAATGTTGGACATGTTATAAAACAGGAAATGAGACATACACATTTGTGGGTACTGCAGTAATAATGTACTGTTTACATTATATCTAAACTGTGTTAACCCAATTGAATGCTAATGCTGGGAAAAATGTATGTTATAACCACGTGTGAGATGGTTTACATTAACATTATGTAGAGCACTGAGCTTGAGATCATGTTATTTAGGAATTGGTGTTGGATGATCAGAAGAGCTAATTCAAAATTTGGCTGTAAAGGACCTTTTGGGAATAGTGACCACAATGTACTGGTTTTCTTTTATGCTGTTTGAGTCCACGATAATTTTTGTTTTATTTATAGTAACCGTGATACATGTGAGTCATGCAAGCCCTGAAGGTATGAGGAGAAAGTGGGGACTACAGATGCTGGAGATCAGAGTCGAAGACTGTGGTGCTGGAAAAGCGCAGTCAGGCAGCACACTAGGACCAGGAGAATTGACGTATCGGGCATAAGCCCTTCATCAGGAATTAGGCTTATGGGCCAAGGGGGCTGAGAGATAAATGACAGGGGGGTGCGGCAGGAGGGAGAGAGCTGGGATTGTACTAGGTAGATGAAGGTGGGGTTGAAAGTGATAGGTGATGAAGGGAGACAGAACGTCTATCTGCTGCACCCATTACACCAAATGTGGTCTTCTCTACATTGGCGAAGCAGGATGTCAACTTGTGGATCATTTCAGAGAACATCTCTGGGACAGCGACATCGCCTTGTGGCTGAGCACTTTAACTCCCCTTTCCACTCTGCCAAGGACATGAGGGTCCTGGGCCTGCTCCATCGCAAACCCGAGCCACCAGAAGCCTGGAGGAAGAAAGCCTCCTCATCTGCCTTGGGACCATCCAACCACGGGGGATCATAGTGTATTTCCCCATTTTCCCTACTCGCACCTTATCCCACTCCAACCTTCCAAGTCAGCACCGCCCTTTTGAATGTTCCTATATGTCCACAGTCCTTCCTATCAATCTGGGCCACCCTCCTCTCCGACTATCACTTTCAACCTCACCTTCATCCACCTATTAGATTAAAGAAGGCAGCTTAGAAAAATGCCAAGTGTTGCAGTAAGCCAGTGGTTCAGAGAAATGTAGGACCCAGCAAAGGATGTCCACGAAACTGAGAAGAAAATCAGAAGGAGAAAAAGCGTGCAAATGAAAGAAAAACATAAAGACTGCTAAAAAGCGTCTATCAATGCTTGAAAAAAAATAAAAACAAGGTCAAATGTGGAACACTTGGTGTGCGTTCAGGATAATTTAGTGCAAAGAACAGAGAAATCGCAGGGAAAAGAAACAATTTATTTGTGTCTATCTTCATGGAAGAATGACCAGAAATTCTTCCAGAAATACCAAGAGACCATGGGACTTCTGTAAGTAAAGTCTAAGCTCATTCGTATCAGTGTTGGGGTTATCTTTGAAAATACAGCTGGATTGAGTATTTATAAATCTGACAGACTAGACGTGGTTCATACGGATTTTCGCTTTATTTTCAGCCACATTCCCAAAATGCATTTAGCCAATCTGGATAAGGTAAAGGGTATAAATATTATCCAACAGTTTAAGAAAGGATGAATTTGGAGAGTGGTGAACTACAGACCAGTTAGCTTGTCATCCGCAGCCGCGTTGGACTCGATTACAAAGAGCATGCTACTAGATATTTAGAAGGTAATAACATATCTGGGGAGTGTGAGAATGTATCGATGAACGGAAAACCAGAAGTGGCAATTTTTTTTTGGAACGGTATGAAGATGATTCTTGTGGTCATAGGCAATGAAGAACCAATGTATAACGTATAGTTAGATATTCATGAGTTTTTTTAACGAACTCACACAGTAAGCTCACAAGAAAGTTAAAGTGAGAGGTATTGTGAAGAACATATGCAAATGGGAGAGTAAAATTAGGTTTACATTCATGTGAATGAATTTCGAATATACAGGATGTCGTGCACCAGTTGCATCGAGTGCTGGTGAGACTAAACTTCAAGTATTGTGTATCATTCGGAGTCCCAATCTAAAAAAGAATGTACTGACTACAGAGGAACTGCAAACGGGATTATGCTGATTAACCCCTAAGATGGCAAGATTGTCTGATGTGGAAACTTAGTCTGTGATCTCGAGTTTCAAAACATGAGAGGTGATTGCAGTTAAACATAGTGGGGACTGAATAACAGAGGGGCATGGTGAAGTACAAGTACGCAAGATCAAGGATAATCCTACACGGACAAGTCAAACAGAATAATCAGCAAACAGTTAGTGTCCATTAGAAACCAAAGGGGCAATCTTTGTGTCAAGCTGGAGAACATTGATGGATTGTTACATGAGACCTTCACATCTATTTTACTTGGGAGAAGGAGGACGCAGATACAGAATTCAAGAAGGTGGACTGGGAAGCTCTTGAACAGATTGATGTAAAATACGAGACAGGATTTGAGGCTTTGTTCTGTATAAACTTGGACCAATCTCCATGTCTGAATGAGTTGTATCACAGGCGGCTGTTGGGGTCAAGGGAGGAAAGACCCTGACTGAATATTTTAATTAGAATCTGACCATAGGGGAGGTGCCTGAGAACTGGAGAACTGCTAATATGATTTCACTTCACAGTAAGGGTGGGAGAGATAGACCAGGGAACTATATACGAGTGAGTCACTGTTAAGAAAACTACTGGAGAAAATAGGGAAGGAGAAAAATTAACTCCGATCAGAGTCACAAGGTTTGATCAGGGATAATTATCATGACTTTTTCAGAAGTAAGTCACATCCAATGGTGTGGTTCTGTTCGCCGACCTGGGAATTTATATTGCAAACGTTTCGTCCCCTGTCTAGGTGACATCCTCAGTGCTTGGGAGCCTCCTGTGAAGCGCTTCTGTGATGTTTCCTAACGATCCGCATCCATAAACACCAATTAGCCACGGAATGACACGACCAGCTATCCTTAGTAGCCACACACGCAGATGAATTCGACTGGGACAACACTATATAATAGGGCAGGGCAAACAGAGAACAGCCAGGGAATTCCTAGAGGCATGGCACTCATCCACAGATTCTATCAACAAACACATCGACCTGGACCCAACATACAGGCCACTGTAGTGGACAGCTGGAACTGACAACCGAAAGTGGCAGAGACAAGCCACTACAAATGCCAGAGGAAACATCACATAAGCGCTTCACAGGAGGCTTCCAAGCACTGAGGATGTCACCTAGAAAGGGGACGAAACGTTTGCAACAAAAACTCCCAGCTTGGCGAACAGAACCACAACAACGAGCACCCGAGCTACAAATCTTCTCCCAAACTTTGATCACATCCAATGGATTTGATTGAATTAGTTTGAGGAGGTCGATTGTTTCGTTTTGTAGGAAGGCCTTTAACAAATTTCCACCTGGGAAACTGAAAAATAAAGTAAAATCTCACAACATGAAAGATGACGTGACGAGTTACAACGAAAATTGTCTTAATGGCAGGAGACAGAGGGTGGTGGGAGAAGGCTGTTTGTGTGACTGGAGACCAGTATCTCCTGGTGTAGCACAGGGATCAGTGCTGTGTCCCTTATTGTTTGTGTTATTCATAAGGAAGTATAGATGTGAATGTGGAGGGGGCTAGGTGGCGAGTGGGAGAGGTATGGTAAGTAAATGATTTTTTGACATAAAGATTGGCTGGGTGGTTAGCAGTGAGGAGGAAAGCCTTAAGTTACAGGAAGATGCAGATGGAATGGTCAGATGGGCAGATCAATGGCAGGTTGAATGTAACCCTGATAAATATGAGGTGATGCTCTTTGGGAGAAGGAACCGGCTGGAAGGGACTCAATGAATGGCAGCACACTGGCAAGCTCGGAGTGTGCTTCTCCACACATCCCTGAATGTGGCTGGACAGGGTAATGGGCTAGTTAAGAATTGGATATTGGGTGGTGTTTTTCCTAATCGGGCATAGATTATAAATGCTAGACTTTGTTTAGTCCATGATGGAGTACTGTATGTATTTCTGGGAGCCACATTACAGGAAGGATGTGATTGTACTGGAGAGGTTGCAGAGGAGATTCACCAGGATGTCCCCTAGGATGGTGCATATCAGCTATGGAGAGAGGCTGGATAAACTCGGGTTGTTTACTTTGGAGCAGAGAAGGCTGGGGGGGAGATGTGATTCAGAAGGATAAGATGATAAGCGACACGGACAGGGTGGATAGGCAGCAGGTGTTCCTTTTAGTCAGAGGGTCAAGAACAAGTGAACACACTTTTAAAGTGAAACAGTTGAGGTTCAGAGAGGATTTAAACATTTTTGTCACCTAGAGGGTGTTATGTTCTGGGATTACTTCTGCTAAACTGGCAAGTGGTGAAGGAACCAACAAGAGGAAAATACATATTGACCACAGCCTTACTAATCTGCCAGTTGCAGAAGTATCTGTCCATGACAGTATCGGTAAGAGTGACCACCGCATAGTCATTGTGGAGACAAAGTCACACCTGCACATTGAGAATAGCCTCCATCATTTTGGGTGGTACTATCACGGTGCTAAATAGGGCAGATTTTGAACAGGTCGAGCAGCTCAAGTCTGGGTGTCCATAAGGTGCTGTGGTTCATCTATAGCAGCAGAATTGTACACCCACTCAACCTCATGGCCTGGTATATCCCACTCACAACAATTACCATCAATCCAGAGGATCATCATTGGTTCAATGGAGTGTGCAGGATGGCAGGAGCAGCACCAGGCAGACCTGACAATGAGGTGTCAACCTGATGATGCCACCAAACAGGACAACTTGTGCACCAAACAGCATAAGCAATAAGTGACAGACAGTGCTAAGTTATCCCACAAGCAGAGGATCAGATCTAAGCTCTGCAGTCCTTCCACATCTAGTCTAGAAACGTTGGAGACAATTAAACAACTCACTTGAGGAAGAGATTCCACAAATAACCCCATCCTTAATGATGGAAGAGCCCAGCACTTCAGTGTATAAGATAAGGCTGATGCATTCGCAACAATCTTCAGTCAGAAGTGCTAAGTGGATGATCCAATTCAGCCTCCTCCAGTGGTCCTCAGCAATTCAGTTACAAGTCATCAACCATTTGATTCAGTCCAAGCGTTATCCAGAAATGTTTGGAGATACTGGATACTCCAAAGGATCCATACTCTGACAACATTCTGGCAATAGTACTGAAAACGTGTGCTCCATAACTTGCCACTCCCCTAGCCAAACTGTTTCAACGCAGTTACAACAATGGCTTTCCCCGATTACCCCAAGTATCTCCTGTATATAAAAAGTAGAATAAATCCAATCCAACCAATCACCACTGCATCAGTCTACTCTCGATCATCAGTAAAGTGGTGGAGATCTCAGTGCTTTTAACCAGCACCTGCTAAGCAATACCGTGGTCAATGATGCCCAGGTTGGACTCCCCAGGTTCACTCATGTCCTGACCTCATTACCGTGGTTCAAACATGGACAAAAGAGCTGCATTCCAGAGATGGTTTGACAGTGACAGCCCTTTAAATCAAGGCTGCATTCGACCAAGTGTGGTATCAAGGGGCTTTAGCAGCACTGGAATCAATGGGTATCGGGGCAAACACCCCGCTGGTTAGAATCATACCTGACACGTAGGAAGATGGTCATGGTTGATGAAGATCAGTCAACTCAGCTCCATGTCTGTAGGAGTCCCTCGAGCAGTGGCCGAAAACTTCTTCAGGGCTACTTCATCAATGACCTTCCCTCCATGTTAAGGTCAGAAGTGGGGATGTTCGCCAATGATTGTACAATGTTCTGCAACATTTGTGGCTCCTCAGATACTGAAGCAGTCCATGTTCAAATGCGACAAGATCTGGACAGTATCCAGGCTGGCAAGTGGTAAGTAATGTTCAGGCCACACAAATTCTGGTCGCCTCACTTTAGGAAAGATGTGGAAGCTTTGGAGAGCGTGCAGAGAAGATTTACCAGATGTTGCCTGGAATGGAAAATAGGTCGTACGAGGACAGGTTGAGAGTTCTCGGCCTTTTCTCGTTGGAACGGCGAAGGATGAGGGGTGTCTTGATAGAGGTTTATAAGATGATCAGAGGAATAGATAGAGTAGACAGTCAGAAACGTTTTCCCCGGGTACAACAGAGTGTTACAAGGGGCCATAAATTTAAGGTGAAGGGTGGAAGGTATAGGGGAGATGTCAGGGGTGGGTTCTTTACCCAGAGAGTGGTGGGGGCATGGAATGCGCTGTCCGTGGGAGTGGTAGAGTCAGAATCATTGGCGATCTTTAAGTGGCAATTGGATAGGTACATGGATGGGTGCTTAATCTAGGATAAATGTTCGGCACAACATCGTGGGCCGAAGGGCCTGTTCTGTGCTGTATTGTTCTATGTTATATGTTCTATGTTCTAAATGCCAGACCGTGACCATCACCAATAAAATACAATCTAACCTGCCCCTTGGCATTCAATGGTGGTACTATCATTGAATCCCCAGTATCAAAGTCCTGGTGGGTAATCATTGCTCAGAAACTCACTGGTCTCGCCACATAAACAGAGTAAATATAAGAGCAGGTCAGAAGCTAGGAATACTGTGGCGAGTAACTCACATCCTGACTTCCAAAATTCTGTCCATCATCTACAATGCATGAGTCAGAAATGTGATAGATGACTCCCAATTTGCCTGGATGAGTGCAGCCCCAACAACACTCAAGAAGCTTTATACCATCCAGGACAAAGCAGCCAGTTTGACTGTCCCTAAATCCACAAAGCTCCACCATCAATGCTCAGCAGCAGCAGTTCTTTTACTATCCACATGCTGCAATGAAATGATTCACCAAAGATCCTCGGAGACCATCTTTCCAACTCACGACCACTTCTATCTAGAAGGACAAGGGCTACAGATGAATGGAACACCACCATCTTCAGGTTCCCTCCAAGCCATTCACCATCCTGACTTGGAAATATATCACCACTCCTTCACAGTCGCTGGGTCAGAATCCTGGAATTCCCTCCCTAATGGAATTGGAGGTCAACCACAGCAGGTGGACTGCAGCAATTCAACAAGGCAGCTCACCACCACCTTCTCAAGGGCAACTAGGGACAGGCAATAAATGCTGGCCCAGCCAGTGACACCCAGATTGACGAAATACATAAATAGAAATTAACAGAGGAAGGTTGCTGAGGTATCACAGAGATCGGTGCATGGGGCCCAGCTGTTCACAATGTCCTTTAAATATTTGGTTGCTGGAATCAGATGCAATACATCCCAGCCTGCTGACAGCACTAATGGATGTGGGATTGTGAGTGGGTGCGGAGGATGTAAAAAAGCACCCAGAAGACTAAGACAAGTGGAGTGAATGGGTAAATACGTGACAGATGGAGAACAATGAGGATAGAGGTGACAGTGTGCCCTTTGGTGGAAATGATAAACTTGAATCCTACAATTTGAAAAGGATTGGTTGAAACACGTTGATTTACAAAGGGACATATGCTCCTTTTTGTTGTTTCCTTTTGCATCAACCTCTGAGGTCCCTGCAGCGCAGTGAGTTCTGTAACCAGAAGTCAATACTGGGCATGGCATTGACACGCTGACCAGTGTACACAGACCCACCAAGTGGGGAGCTATAACACGGAAAAGGATCTGCATATCCTTGTACATATGTCGCTGAAAGCAATATTGCAGAAACAGAAAGCAGTAAAGAAGATAAATGGTGTGTTGACCTTCATTTCAGGGGATGTGAGTCCAGGAGAAAGGGGTCTTACTGCAGCTGTACAGGCCTTTGGAGACATCCCATCTCGACTATTGTGCAATATTGTGTGCAGGCTTGGTCTCCTTACCTAATAAAGGACCAACCTGACATTGAGGGAGAGCAGTGAAGGATGACCAGACTGATCTCTGGGATGACGGGCTTGTTGTGGGAGCAGAGTTTGGGGTGACTGGGCCAATATTCCATGGGGTTTAGGAAAATGAGTGGAGATCTCAGTGAAATATACAAAACTCTGACAGGGTGAGACAGATTAAAAGCAGGGATGATAGTCCCCTGGCTGGGATGACTAAAACAAGGAACCACAGTATTAGGTACAGGCAGGTCACTGGGCAATGAGATGAGAATAACTGGCTGCACTCACAGACTGGTGACCCTGGGGAATTCACTCGCACCTGGAAACCGAGACACTGATTATAAGGAAGGATTTAGAGACAGTAAAGGGATGGTGGGAGAGCAGGAGTACGGTGAGGAAATGAAGGGGCAACCATCATTACATGGAATTGGTTCCAAACTCAGTGGACCAAACGTACTACTGCATTACCTATTTTATAGTTTCCCAAGGTTACTCACATTAACGGATATGTATATCGTGTGGGGTAATTGCATTGAGGAGATTTTTTTCCATGAACTAGAATGGGGGAGGCTCAATGTGTTGTATGACCTACTCCTTTCCCGCTGTTTCTGTGCAGTTTGTGGGAAAGCGGTAAATGTTGTCACAAGTTCTCAGATGTTAGGAAGGGGGTCTCTGCAGGGTCGACAGGACTGTGTTCCCATTCCCTTTTCCGACACTGATGCTGAGGCCGGATGTTCTGTCCGGTTTCATCCATTCAGACCTCGGAGTAGTTTGATACAAATGAGTGCCTTGATTGGCCGTTTCAGAGACAATTGAAATGTTTATCACATGTCAGGGTCTTTGGAGTCAGTTTTAGGCCAGCCCAGGAAATCACGGGAGATTCACTTCCTAAAAGTACATTGGAGAAGGAAGTTCTGTTTACAATCGATATTGACTTCAAGGTCACTGTTACTGACCCCAGATTTTAGATCTCGATATTTTATTAATTGTCTTTAACTTCCACCAGCTGCCAGAGCATTAGCCTGGTTTGGATTAGTCATCCAGTGACATTTCCACAACAGCACCATCTCCACATGGGGACCTGTCAGAGACAACACTGAGCAGGGTATTTCTGTGCTGCTTGACAGCTCTGTCAAAAAAACTCCCACCAATTTGACTGTGGTGATGGGACTGAGGGGGTGGTAAATGATCAGATTGTAATCATTCCCGTTTTCGGGAACGGGACTTAGCTGAGTAATTTTCAACATTGCCAGGGAGATGTCAGAGTTGGAGCTGGAATAAAAAATCTCCCCCATAGACATGGCTTGTTGTGCAGCACAAGTCTTCAGTCCTATTGCATGAATACTGTCCGGGCCCATTGCCTGTGTCATATCTACTGTGTTCAGCTGTTTCTTCATGTCACGTGCAGCGAATCACATTAGTTGAAGACTGGCATCTGTGATTTTCTGGGCATCACGGTGAGGGTGAGGATTATCATCGACTCAACACTTCTGGCAGAAGTTGGTGCAGATACAACATCCTTCCCTTTTACACTGATGTGCAGGTCTGTTCCATTATTTAGAATGGGGATGTTTGTGGAGCCCTCTCCTCCAGTTATTTGTTTAATCGTCCATCACCATTTATACCTGAATGTGGCAGGACTGCAGGGCTTCGTTCTGATCTGTTGGTCAAGTCAGGTAGCTTTAATGAGTTAACATCAGGTTAAGGTTCATGTGATTCTGACTCTGACATGTTCACCCACACTCGTCACTGAGCCATAGATGGTGTTGATGTTAATGACAGACTGAGGTGTTATCCTGGCAAAAAGTTACAGGTTGTGGTTGGATGCTGTTCTGCTTCTCCCGCTGCTGTGGTCTAAAGCACTACATGAATACGCAGTTTCCAGCTGCAATATCTGCAATGCAATTCTGCTGTCTGTTCCCCAATTCTCACTGAGACCCATTCACCCATCAGTCCTGCACTCAGTGACCTAACCTGGTTTCTGATGTGGAAATACTTCCATTTCAAACTCTCATTCTGCTGAGGGTCTGTCTCCCTGGGTCTTGCTTCCAATCTGACACATTCCGCAAATGCATTTAACTGATCTTAACTCAAATGTTTAATTCACCTGAATCTTTTTCCTTGAGAAATACAATCTTGTGTGTTTAAAGTGATTATTTTTCCTGTTTCTTTCTCTAATCATGATTAAGAGCTTTGTCGTGTCAGTGATACCAGAGTTATGTAGTTTCAGAGCCAATGACTTCTCTGGATTCCCAATCATCTTCACCACATTGTATATTTTCTCTTTTGATTTGATGCCTTATCACTCATGGCTGCCTTGTCCTCCCATGAGTATTGTTAGGACGGAAACTACCTTCCCTGTGTTCGTTTTGGAGAGAGAGAGACACCCGACCAGATTCAGAATACAACCCGCTTTATTTGGGAGAGAGAGAGAAAATCATCCGTGATACAGCAAGCTGTCTGGCTTGCTGGAGAAGGCGCCTTCTGCTCTTCTGTTCGGGCTTGCTCCAGTTATACTCCTCACTGACTGCTCAGATTCCTGGCCGTGTCAAGGTGTCTGTTCGGTTCCTGCTGTGCTGAACAATAGTTCCGACATTCCGGGGCCAGCCGTCCCGTTTACTTAATCAATAAATACATTGTTGGCTTACAAACTCAACAGTCCATTTGTCATTTCTATACGTCTCATTACCCTACAGTTTCGATGGGTCACTTAAGTAAGCCAATTTGCAGCTAGTCTAACAGTTACACAATTACACATTTCAATGGAACCATTAGCAAGATAGCAGTGACTTCCTTCATGAGTAATGTCCGGCAGTTACGAGTTTCAATGTTTTAATGGAATGATTTGCATAATGTTTATCAGCTAGCCTTTTCTGTGGTTTGGTTAGAATGGCTGCAGCTTTTAGTCCAGCTGTAGTTTAACCCGTTCAGGCCAGGTGCTAAAAACACTTGTTTGTAACAGGTACAGTTATCTCACCCTCCCTGGATCTAAATTAAACATCGTACTAGTGAAAGCATCCCAACATTCCCTCCCGTGGCCTCTTATTGAGGCCAAACCAACCCATGCCGTAAGAAATGCAAACACTTGCGAGGCGACCGGGGTCTGGTGTGCCGGCGGACGTACCCAAAGGCGTCCCTTTGATCAAACCGAGCACGTTGTCATGACCAGATTCTCCGGTTCTCAGGAGACAGTCATGTTGGGATGAAGGGTGCCCTAAGCAACATGCCGCAACACAAGTAACAAATAGGTAACAAAAGCTACATGCAAAGCCAAGCTAATATATATAAAACAATTCCCACAGGCTTCTACAGAAATGACAAAAACAAGGAATCAATCAAGCAGGGCAAAAGACAAACAGATCCCACGAAAATTTGCGCGAATATGGAAGCATAGTAAACTAGTATGGCAACGAACGCAAGAGATTCGGAGCGAAGAAAATAAAATAACTAGTCTGCCCGTAGAACGCAAGTCTGTAGTCTGTTGGGATGTATATCTATACGCCGAGGGAGGGTGGACCTGTAGTTGCTGCTTGGGAAATCGGGGGGCGCTGCGGAGCTGCTGTTTGGACTGTTTACCGAAACTGCCTGTGCAGCTGGACTACCAAGGTCAGACCAATACAATGGCAGCCTTTACTCGGAGACCTTGTTTACAAGACAGACCATCTCGTGGATACCTGCCAAGGCCGAGGCCTGTTCACAGGAAGCCTCTGTCTGTGAGAGATCACGTGTGTGAGTGATTACGTAGCGTTAGCTTAGCAAACAATATATCAAGCAGGGGTTTTTGGAAAGATTTCAGAACGCGCCTTCTCCAGTGAGCAGTAAATATCTCACTGTATTTTCTGTGTACGTCTCTCTCTCATTAAACCAGCTTATATTTTGAATCAGATCCAGTGTCTCTCTCCTTCAAACGAACACGGGGACGGTAGCTCCGTCCTAACAGTTTTGGTGACCCCGGTCATGCCGGCCGCGCGGTTTCTGAAATTCCTAGGGGTGGTGAGTATTATTGTTTTGGAAAAAAGTCCTCTAGGTGGGCACTGAAAGTCCTAGAGGTGGGTCGTGTTTTAGAGAAAAAAGTCCTCTAGGTGGGCACTGAAATTCCTAGAGGTGGTTAGTGTTTTAAAGAGAAAAATCCCCTTTGTGGGCGCTGAAAGTATTTTTATGGGTAAAGCTTAGGCTTTACCCCGCGCAGAACGAATCCGGGTTAAGCGTAGGCTTCCCCTCGCGCAGTACGAATCCGGGTTAAGCGTAGGCTTCCCAACTTGCACTAAGGACCGGTGAGTAAAAAAAATTTTACTTCCCTTGACCGGAGGACGAGCGCTGATCGGGACTGGTCTTGTCGGGAGTCGAGGTGGTGCTTTTGTGCGCCCGACACCCAGGAGTTCCGTGGTGGAGCGTGAGACAAAGACCGCGGACCGGGGACAGTGACAGACACAGATTCATTGACAGATTGACTGTGTGGTGTGTGTATGTATGTACAAGTATTGTGGTGTTAGCAAAAGTGTGTGGGAGAAGAACAGTTTGTGTGTGAAATTCTGTGAGAGAGGTTTGCATTGTTGCCCTGGAGGGAGAGAGAGAGAGAGTGTGAATGCTGCTGATCGCTAGCTGACAGTGCCTGTGAAAGAGAGAGGGAGAGAAAGAGTCTCTTGGTGTGTAAAATGTGTGAGTTTAAGTATTTTTAAATTTGTAAAAATCTGAGAGAGTAAGAGAGTTTCTGTGTTTGTGAAGATCTAAGTGTGTATAAGAATCTCTGTGTGTGTAAAACTGATTGCGAGAGAAAGGTAGTCTCTGTGTGTATGTGAGAATTTGTGTGTGCGTGTGAGAATCTTTTTGTATAAAAATCTCTGTAAGAGAGAAAAAGAAAATCTCTTTGTGTGAAAATTTGTATGGGTCTGTGAAATTAAGAAACTGTGTGTCATATCTCAAAAAGAGAGAGAATTTTACTGCTGCAAGCTTTATCAGTGTGTCTGTCTGTGAACAGAAGGCTTCTCAGCTAACAAGCAGTTTAACACTTTGTGCTCTGGCTTGAATTCATCTGTTTGTTAATGGTTTTATGTTTGAAACTTGTTGTTTGTCATTTGATTCAGTGTGTTTTTTTTATTGCAATTTTATGAATACTTAACGTGATTTTCTTTCAGGATAGAATTTTAATAGATATTGAGAAAGGAGAAAAGATTAGTTGGTAACTGATAAGGTTAAACCCCATTTTTTGAGAGAAAATTTTATGTTTAAATGAAAGTAGTATAAGGTGGACAGCAGAAAAAAATATTTTTGACAACAGCTTACAGTGAAAAAAGGAGAAAGTGTCAAAGAAAGATAGAAACAGAAACAAAGGGGGGGGCAAGCATAGAGTCAGATAAGAGAAAATAAGATGGAGGAATTAAATTTTGGACCACCAAAATTGCGCTACCTCAGGACAGAATGTCCTGGAGTTCCCTGGTGGAGACTCAGTCTAGGTGGGAATACGACCCTAGCGGGTCGACTGCTATTGGACTGTGTAGCTTTACAGAAAGAAACTTTAGACCTAGTCTTAGGACAGGCTTTAAATCAAAAAGAACTTATTATAAAAAGATTAAGGAGACTTTTCAGAATGTTACATTAATGACAAATATACTAGAGGGTCTCCGAGAGTCTCCTAATATTTTAGTACGCCAAGTGATTGACTTGGGCAAACCCCCTACCAAGGGGATAAGTAAGGACACGATTGAGTCACTGGGGTGGAAGACCAAATTTGTGGTAACTTTTACACCACAATTGGATTTGAACTGTTTGGTAGCGTCTGTGTACATCCCCCCGGAGTTAAAAAATAATGAGTCCAACCCAGCACCTGTAACGACAAACCCGATAACACAGGCAGGGAAGGTTTTAGAAGACATTAAGAAACTTATTGAATAAAATATATTACATTTAAAGAAACTCAAAGAGAAATACAGAATCTGGATAAGAATCTTAAGCTGTGGAGGAGCAGAAACGGGTTCCCCGCAGATGACCAACTGTTTTTTACAGCTGCTGATTTTGACGAATTTCAATCAAACATTCAAGATAATTTGACAGAGAGAAAAGAGGAAGCAAAGGAGAATGTTTTTAGTAAAATCAAATTGTCAACGAAAATAGATGATGAGGACGTCTATCTACGGGAATTATTGGCACGATTCCAGAGCCACTTACTAACGCTGCCCACTATTGAGACTGCAGAGTTAGCTGGGGATAGACAGGGCAGATTTGATTATGTTCTATTATAAAAAAAGTTTTCCATCCGACTATTCCAATGTTCTTATAAATATAGAAGAGACAGTAGGTAATCGTGCTCAAAATTTATCACACCAGGTAACACGTCGGAAAACAAAATTAATATTTCAAAAGAATATCTTGTTTAGAGTGCATCTTATTGGATATGGTCCAAAAAAGCTTGGGATGTCTGTATGGTGGGAATCAGGACGGTAAAGCAACTAAATTAAGATGGAATTTAGTAATCAGTTATGAAATACAAACTGATTTTAATAATTAATGTTCTAAATTAATAATTGTTGATTCAATTTCAAAATATAGTATTAAAGCTGCAGATAAGGATTATAAGCGAAGCAATTTCTAGTCCAGATATTAGAGTATTTGTATTATGGGATTCAGCTATAGCTCAGACACTCTATTTTGCATGAGTAAAGTTTTTAAAACATTACGAAAAAATGCTTTGAACTTTGGTATAATTACTGAACCTATAAAGTTCCCTTTTGTGTACTCCCTGTGTCAGTTCATAGCAAGTACAAATTCCAAATAAATTGTAAATATGTTTTAATGTATATATTTTTATGGTTAGGCAGTCATTGACTTTCAATTTTTTTTCTTTTCTCTCTGGTTTCCATTGCCACCGGGGTGAAATTGCTTGTGGTTTATAATGATTTTTTTCAAGGGGTTTCTGTTTGCACAGCTGGCGGTTTGATTGCTTTTCTCAAGTGGGTGTGAATTTCTGTGATCTTTTTTTCAATGGACTTCGGCAGCCAGGTCTGTGTGTGTTTTTTTTCTAAACTCCCATTGAGTTTAATTCACAGTTGTATAAGCGACATTGAGATATTTTTAAAATTAAAACAATATAGAGCCAAAATATGTAGTGCCCTGGACCCAGTATTATGTTGACAATGACTTCATGGTCAAGCTGCAGAGAGAGTTAATTTTCTTTGAACCAAAATAACGGACTGAAGTTTCAGAACAAACAGAGACAGATAAAGAAAGATGGAAGGGAAAAAAAAAAGACAAAGGGAAGAGAAACCAAGAGAGAAGGATAGATAGAAGGAATGCGAGAAATCAGGGTTAGGGGTAAGGGGATTCACAAAGGACTGTGCAAACAGAGAGAGAGCGCGTGTATAGCTAGCAAAACATCTAACCCTTTATGATTTGGTTTGAATGCACATTGGTTTGTTGGTGATTGAAGGAGTAAGTTTTGTTTCTAGAGCTTGAATTCCAGGACTGCTGTTTAAATTGATTTCTTTTTATGTGAGCTTAACATGATTTTTTAAGGCTAATAACTTCTGTGCTTTTATGAGTCATGACTCGCTAACTACTTTTCTTACTAACCTCTTTTATTTTTACATAAAAGCAATATATGAAGGACAGTCGAAGTTTCGTTCGACAGTGGGTAATTGTTATAAACGAATGTTTCCATGGTTATTATCTGTGACCTTGGATTCGACCATTGTGCATGCGTTAGAAGTTTTTTAACTTGAATTGACAAATTGTTGTCTGATTATTTTTACGACCTAAAGTATTTTAATTGAGTAATGATTGACCAGCAGTACTTAAGAAAACTACTTTTGGATCTCTATTTTCTCGATCTTTTGTTTGTGTTAACAAGACATTTGCACCATCCGGAGTTGTTCGCAGTTTATCAAAATAATCAAACAGCATTTTTTTTCGCTCTCAATTTAATATTTAGTTTTGTGGGTGAAGTTTGGTGGGTCTCTGTGTCTGTCTTTTCTAGGACCTGCAGGCAAGCATTTTTTACATGATCCATCGTGCTTCTGCTTTAGCCTCAGCAATCAATGATTTTGAGATGCCAATATTCTGCCATCGGTTTTGCTTAGATTCTGATTGCGTGGAATGGGTGTTGAAGCTCTATCTGTTCAAGCTTCGCACTCTGCAGTGAATGACATCATTATGGTATCAATCTTGCTAAATGGTTTATTTGCACAAGGTTGATTCGAAATTTAGTTCTAGAGGGAAATGGGATTTTCTGAAGAGGAATAAATTTTAAGTCTTAAGGATGCTTGGATGATAGAGTAATATTATATTTTTGTATTATAAAGTCTGGATTTAAATTTCTGGTTGTTTTATAGTACTTTTCACAGCTATTCACTAACAGGAGGGATTCAGTCCTGGTCACGCAGATTTTGTGCCAATGCCTAATACAACTGTGGTCAAACACCTAATTTTAATTCCACAATTCCAAACCTGGTTATGACGGTTCTAGGAAAGATGAGATAAGAAATCAGTTGGATTTTTTTCCATATTGGTAATATACCACTGTGTACTAAAATGTTGCATTTATATTCCTACAGACTTCAAGTCAAGCACTTTCTCTTCATTTTTTCATTTATGCAGATCTGATGGTGGCTAAAACCTTTTTAATACTTTGAACAGGTCTTCGTTATTGAGCATCTGGACACATACCTAGTAGGCTGTACACAGACAGCTATGATTGACTTTAGCCTTTTCATTCACTAAATTTTAGTTGTGGTTAAGAGTAAGAGACTTATTCCCCTTGTTCACTATTAAGTACTGGATATGAATTTAGTACAAGATTTCAAAAAACTGGAAGATGACTGTACCCCTGTTGATGGAGGAGCTTATGGGTCTGTAATTAATTTGTGAATGGATAATGGGTATGGGTTACAGTACAAATACCAGACGCTAATCTCTTCTGAGATTCAACAACAGATCACAGGTGAATCTTACCTAGTTTAGTAAATTAGGACTATCTTTCAGAAAGGAAGTGTATTTGCAATTTTTTGAGAAGATATGTAGCTCAGGTTCTAAGTTTACTCACTGAGCTGAAAGGTTTGTTCTTGAACATTTTGTCATCACGCATTGTTAGGAGGGGCACAGAAAGTGTTTGTAAAGAGAGAAAGGGCGAGTGACAGGAGCAGAACGCGTAAATGATGGTAGCTGCGGTTGATGAGGTAATTAGGGGAAGAATGCAGCCAAAAGTGAGCAACCGGAGCAGCGAGTGATAGCATGTAGGGCAGGGAAGAAAGAGAGTAGGAAGAGACATGGAGGAGCATTTGATAGAGAGTTTGAGCGACAGGGGCAGAGACAAAGGTCTCCACAGGCAGGATGCCATTATTGTGGAAGGATAGGGCATTTTAGAGGAACAGGAGAGGACCGGTTAAACTAATCTACCTCATAGCGGGCAAAGAAGGAATTGCAGCGGCTGTCAGCCTGGCCTCAGACCAAGCTGAGTTTTGAAATCAACGGAAGAGGTGGGAAGTATAAAATGGAAGCTGTGGAAATCGTACAAATGCATTTATGGATTGAATTTAAATTTGTCTTACTGAATTAGATCTAGCAATGTTCTGTCAGTGCCACAGTTAAACTTTCAGATATGTTTCATGTTAATAAATGCCAATAATTTTCTATGAGTGATTCTGTGGTATTTGAGCAATTATTATAGCTATGTTTAAAGTCAATTTTAACATTGGAGGTCGGGTTTTGGGAAACTTTATAGGCTTAGACATTGGGCAGGATAAGTTGGAATTGACTTTGAGACAACAGCCTTAAGCTTGTTTGCATTCTGATAAATTCTGCTGGGTCATCACAGGAAGGTGGTTTTGTATCTGAAAGAAGAAAGTTGTTAGCTTGTTTGACCAGTTCAGTTGGGATTGCAGCTAGTTTTGATGTGTTGGAACTAGGTGCTACAATGAAATACGCTATAATTAAGGATGTTTAAGGACCTGTACTGCACTGTATTTTTCTATGTTCTATGTTCTAATATTCAGAGATGTTTGAAGTCGGAACAGAATCATGATAATGCACACGCTAATTGTATAGAGGACAAATGAGAAAGGTTTTGGGGCGCATCCTGGACTAGTTGTTAATCAGCAGTTCGCATGTCTGACCAGGAATGTTTCCAGTTTTGGTTCTAAGTGGTTAAACAGAAGAGTGAATGACTTGAAGGTTGAAGGTTCAACTCTTAGCATATGGTAGTAACGACCAGATTAGGTTCAGATCAAAAAACGGAGTCTGAAAGATAAAGTCATCGGGATGTTTATTTTAGTGACGACATTTAGAAGAAACAGTTTGAATAGTGAGATAACCGTGGAGAATGTTTTAAAACCAGTTGAACAGAGAGCAAGGTAATATAGTCTGACTGAAGAAAATACATTTAGATTTGAGCTACTAAAGCAAAAGCAACAGAAGGAAAATAAAGGAATGAGAAAGTGGCATTTGGAATGATAAAATCAAGAATATAATGTAGTATAAAAGCATAGTCAAAACAGATGAGGTAATCTTAAGGTGAAAGTGGTCATTTTTTTTACTTAAACATCGCCAGTACTTTTATTATCATTAAATATTTTCACTGTGCTGTTACAGAGGAAAATGAAATGATGATCTGTTAGAGCTCTTATAAAGGATAGTGATGACTACACTTGTGGAATAATCCATGAAAAAACTGTATTTGAAAGGAAAGTTGTGTTCAGGAGTTAGTCCATTTAAAAATGAGATGAGGATTGGAGGTCACTGTTTCAAAGGCCACAGATTTGAACATTTTTTCGTCCTTATGGAAAATGGGGAACCTTTGGAACTGTTCTACAAAATGTGGTGTTAAATATAGATTCTGTATCAGCAGGGAGGGAAATCTTCTGTGCTGTACTTTTCTATTTGGGTCGTAAGATACGTGGGATTACACAGTAAATTGATCCTCCATAGACTGAATAGCTGAGCATTTGGGAACCATTATCAGGATTGGAGACAGTCAGCATAGATTTATGAAAGGGAAGTCAAGCTTGACAAATTTACTGGAATGTTTTGAGGATGTAAATAATGAGGTTACCGAAAGGGAGCCAGTGGAGGTGGTTTATTGGGAATTTCTGAAGACTTTTAACAAAGTCTCATTACGGGATTAGTGCGTAAAATTAAAGAATGTGGGAATAGATTTAGTTTATTGAGGTGGATATAAAATTGGTTGGCAAGTGGAAAGATTATGAAGAAACAGGTTATTTACTGAATGGGAGGCTGGGAATGAGGGACAGTATCAAACAACACTGGCCCGGATGGCAAGCTCACTAAAACCTTGATAAAACTCCGAGCCTTAGCCACTGAGCTGAAGCAACAGCCGGGGGTAAAAAAAAACCCAGTGATAGATTGGCTGAATAGCACATTCGGTAGATGGGGAACTATGCTGGGACAGCTGGCCCTTGGTTTATGCATTTCTGTTGCTATCTTTATTACCTGTGATTGTTGTTGTATACCATGTATCAGGACGCTTGTGACACGTACGATCGACTATGCCCTGACGGGAAAGTATAACCCCCCACCCGCATACCAGGCAGCGGGGCTGGAGGAGCCTGTGATGGGGGCACCCCATGGAAAGATTACGAGATCGGTATCAGAGGGAATGGAGGAGATATGCCTGAGAGGGAAGCGCGGGACAACTTATGATTTTACTTTATAACTGTATCTCTCATTTCTAATCCTTCCCATATTAGGGCCTCAGAATGTGAGGGCTGAGGTGCAGAGACCCCCTAGTTGTGTATTTTTTCTCTCTCTTTCCCGTTCAAATTGACAACAGGTAAATTTGTGCTTTTATGCTGCAGTTAGAGATTGTGAAGTGCTATATGCCTCGAGACTCAAGAGACTATTGTTCACTCAAGAGATTCCTAGCCATCATCTGGTATTCCTAAATGGCTTCGATTGGTCTCGACGGCCACTGTTCACAATGATAAGCCAGTTACCACTGCCCGTGTCCGTACTTGACAGCTGTAAAATGGATGTGGGTTTTTATTGGTCAAGTGAAGGTGACTGGTTAGCCAATGACGGGTAAGATTCCTCGAGTGAGGGACAACCTAAGACAGGCACAGTCGTGCATTGACCTTCAGAATAATGGCCTGTGGTCATCTGGTTTTAACAGATGCCTGGCTTTTGTATCCGTGTCGGGAATCTGGTCAAGTTTCTGGCTTGTAAAGCAGCTTGATATAAGGAGAATCGTGGACCCAGCAGTTTGACATTGTATTCACTGTATTTTTGACGAAGGAAAATGCCAGTTTTGTGTCATCTTCCAGAACCGACTTAACAACAACCCTTTAGGAAGGAAGGAGAGCTCATTGAATCCTATTGCAAAAAGATTTGACACTATGTCAGTAGTTTGAAATTTTATTTTAAGGTGTCATGGTATAATACGACCGATTTTACTGGGAGGTTGTACAATTGGGTGTTCTTTGAACAGCAGAGCTTCATTCTGCAGGCGTCCTAACTCATCCACTTTGTGTTTTCCTCTGGTTCTCTTCGCTTTTGTTATCATACTCAGTAATCGTTTTGTTGGTTTTGAGGTGGCTTTTTGTATGTGTTTACAACTTTTAAGTGCTTACGTCTGTTATGTATTATTTCACTGCTTCTTGTGCCTTAACGATTGTATGCGAACTGGAGAGGCGCATAGAGTAGGGATTTTGCGGCGCGGAATGCTTTGTGTAGTTGTATGCTGCTTAGGGATTCCTATCCCCTATAACTATGTCTCCCTAGAGTCAGACAAGCCGGGTTTAGCTAAATGGTCGGTCTTGCAAAGGAGCGACAGGGGGGCGCCCACCGACCGTCCGGGTCCTGACTGCTGCGCGCGAACTGCTGTATTTTGTGTGGCCTCTTTCGAGGCCAAGGGAGGGAGTGTTGGGATGTATATCTTTACGCCGAGGGAGGGTGGACCTGTAGTTGCTGCTTGGGAAATCGGGGGGCGCTGCGGAGCTGCTGTTTGGACTGTTTACCGAAACTGCCTGTGCAGCTGGACTACCAAGGTCAGACCAATACAATGGCAGCCTTTACTCGGAGACCTTGTTTACGAGACAGACCATCTCGTGGATACCTGCCAAGGCCGAGGCCTGTTCACAGGAAGCCTTTGTCTGTGAGAGATCACGTGTGTGAGTGATTACGTAGCGTTAGCTTAGCAAACAATATATCAAGCAGGGGTTTTTGGAAAGATTTCAGAACGTGCCTTCTCCAGTGAGCAGTAAATATCTCACTGTATTTTCTGTGTACGTCTCTCTCATTAAACCAGCTTATATTTTGAATAAGATCCAGTGTCTCTCTCCTTCAAACGAACACGGGGACGGTAGCTCCGTCCTAACAAGTCCAAAGAACCCCCAAGTGTAAACATTAGTTGTGAGTGTACGCTACCAGTCAGGTACTCGCCAGCGACCGGAAACCCATTGAAAAACTGTACTGTGCCCCGGTCATTCCGCAGGCCAGGATGCTTCACAGGCCTGCAGCTCTGTCCGACACAGACGCAAAAGCCAGGCCTTCCCATAAAAACACGAACGTAGGCCACCACTTCCGAATTCAAGGCGCGACTGTGCCTGTCTTAGGTAGTCCCTCACCTGAGGAGACTCACCCGTCATTGGCTAACCAGTCATTCCTTATTGAGCAGTGGATAACCGTATCCATGTCAGAAGCGGCAAGGACCAACTCCGGGCAGTGGCCAGTGGCTCTCCGGTGGCCCCCGAGACCAGGCGAATCCATCGGGCGATATCGGATGATGTGTAGTAGTCACTGATGTGACCAGTAGACGAGTCGCCGGTGCACACAGCACACCTCAACCCATGACTGTAGCATACAACATAAATTTAAGTGTTGCCAATGTAAACGGACAAAACAATTAAGGGGTCTTAGGACAACAGGCCTCACAATCCCAGGGTCTGAAGTAGAAGGGTTAGTACTGGGTAGTAGGAGGAAAAGAGGAAGCACAGACACGTACAGTGAGCCATAACACCCGACGGGAACAGACGAACCCGAACCAAAGGCACCGCGCCAGCTGTCATGCACCGGAGATAGAATGATAACAGTGCATTGCATACAGGACGGCAAAGCCGCTTCCGCTCTTCACTCGGAGAAGAGATCTCTGGCAGCGGGGCGCCCAAAAGGCAATTGAAACCCGAGTTAAACAGTCAGGAAACAGCTGGCTGTACAAAAACACAACAGGAATGAGAGAATAGCTAGTCACGACAATTGAGCTGGACATTGGTAAATGCAGTCATCGTGTAGGGTTTGTACTAACTGCAACTTGTACTTGATCCAAAATCACAAGTCAAAAAGTTTGTCAGGAGTGTCAACACGAATAGACAGGGCAGGCTCTGCTGCAGGGCAGCCAAACTTTCACTGTGACCAGAAAAGGACACTATGCAGGGGATCAGCAAATGTACTGCATGTAACAACCCATTATACATTCTCACAGGAAAATCTTAAAAGCGGGATGTCCTCATTTGTAGAAGACTTCGCGTCGCGACAAAAATGAGAGAAAAAAACCCAATCTAAGCGCTTCTTCAGTTCGCCCCCAAGAGTACCCCGGAAAGTTCTAAAAGAAAACGCATGCAAGACAAACGTATTCAGAAATCATAACACGGCGGCGATAGGTCGATCTCCGTCTCAGTCTCCGCCGATCTGCTTTTCCCATGGGAGGCATCCGCACACTCATGCAGTACAGCTTGGTAGGGCGGGGGTGCAGGAGATCTAGCATCGTCTTTGCCTGTAAATGCCCGGTCTATGGTCCGGGTCACTAGGGCTCTAATACAGGGAATACAGCAACAGCCACACGTAATAAAAATAGCAATGGAAATGCTCAGCCCTAGGGCTAGCTGCCCTAGGATTGTCCCCCACTGTCCGAAAGTCTTATTCAACCAGTCCACTACCGGGTTACTAACCCCCCGACTGCATCTTCAACTCAGTGGCTAGAGCTCGCAGCTTCCTCAGGGTTCTAGTGAGCTTCCCATCTGGACCCGTATTATTTGCTATGGAAGTGCAGCACATAGCGCCAAACATTGCGCACACCCCTCCTTTCTCTGCCAAGAGCATATCCAAAGCCTGTCTGTTCTGTAGGGCCATCAGCGAGGTCTGCGCAAGCTGTTCGTGAATTGCGTCCACTGCATCTACAGTCAGGTTGGCCAATCGCTGGACATTATAATGGACGAGATTAATTCTGTTAACATTCTTATTGGTGGTCACGGGGAAAATGGCAGCGAACAAGGGGAAACCCTCGAAGCCCGAGGCTATTTCGTCGGCCAACTTGTACTCGTCAGGGATGTTCCTGGCTTGCCCAATAGCATTTATCCAGACACTATGTGGGTTCTTCAAGTCCACTATACCAGTGGACGGGTTTATCCAGGTTTGAGTCCCGATGGCCCGCCTGTAACGGCCATGGGCATCAACTCCCTGGGGGGGCTCCGGAGGGTGTAGTCTCCAGGGGCTCTTGGTGATAAGAAAGCGGGGCGTTAAGGGATACCAAAACACACCTCCCCTCCCAATTCAGGGGAAGCCAATTGAAAAGATTCTTGCCTCCACAGTACCACCATAGGTCTGCTCGGCTCACAGTCAGTCTAGCGCCTCGTCTAGCATCGCTTCAGTACTTGCGCATACGTCCGTCTTGGGGAAGCATACGCTTAACCCAGTACTGTCAGCGCGGGGGAAGCATGCTTCAATCAGCTACGCTTAACCCAATCCAGTCTGCGCAGGGGACCTGTCTACGTTCCCCTCTCTATTCGTCCCTCACCAGATCCACACTTCAAAGTACTTTAATGCTCACCAATTCCGACTCCTAGTGTAATTACTCACCGATAATACCCCCGATTACCGATCCACTCCCGAACCCCACTCTCTTGATTCGCCGGACTCCGGAGTTCCAAACACCGATACCTAGCAGGCAAACAGACTGGCCCGATTCTCTCTCCCCAATTTCGGTTGGCAAAGGCTTGTGAGGCGCCGACTTAAACTAAGAATTTAGAATATTAAAACACTACACAAAAGGGACCTTTACACAAAGGGCGTCCCGGACCCGATTTAAAGTGGCCGGCCTTTCGGCGACCCTCAACCCCTGCCAACAGGCGTGTCTCTACTCCTTCCACACGTTCAGGCTCACCATCTGTTAGGACGGAAACTACCGTCCCGGTGTTCGTTTTGGAGAGAGAGAGAGAGAGAGACACCCGACCAGATTCAGAATACAACCCGCTTTATTTGGGAGAGAGAGAGAGAATCTCATCTGTGATACAGCAAGCTGTCTGGCTTGCTGGAGAAGGCGCGTTCTGCTCTTCTGTTCGGGCTTGCTCCAGTTATACTCCTCACTGACTGCTCAGATTCCTGGCCGTGTCAAGGTGTCTGTTTGGTTCCTGCTGTGCTGAACAATAGTTCCGACATTCCGGGGCCAGTCGTCCCGTTTACTTAATCAATAAATACATTGTTGGCTTACAAACTCAACATTCCATTTGTCATTTCTATACGTCTCATTACCCTACAGTTTCAATGGGTCACTTAAGTAAGCCAATTTGCAGCTAGTCTAACAGTTACACAATTACACATTTCAATGGAACCATTAGCAAGATAGCAGTGACTTCCTTCATGAGTAATGTCCGGCAGTTACGAGTTTCAATGTTTTAATGGAATGATTTGCATAATGTTTATCAGCTAGCCTTTTCTGTGGTTTGGTTAGAATGGCTGCAGCTTTTAGTCCAGCTGTAGTTTAACCCGTTCAGGCCAGGTGCTAAAAACACTTGTTTGTAACAGGTACAGTTATCTCACCCTCCCTGGATCTAAATTAAACATCGTACTAGTGAAAGCATCCCAACAGTATGTTTCATGTTCTTGGGGTTGCATTTCTTGTATTATCTTCCAAATTATCCCCAGAACCTCCCCATTGCTGCTCCATGGTCTTTCCTGCTCAGCTCCCCTTCCAATTAACTCTGGCCTGCTACGCCCGCATGTCTTTGTAGTTACATTGCTCAATTATAACCACATTACATCTTGAAGAGATGTAAACTAAAAGAATGAGCTTTGAGAGATGGGACACGAAGAATAATTGGTGGAATTCTAAACCAGCTACAAAGGGAGAATGAGAGAGAGAGTATATAGATATGGAGATATGGAAAATGAGAAAACCACATTCTCGAAAGAAGCAGATGAACATCCTCCAATATTTTGGCAATGCCTGTGTGCTGTGGTCCTTTATACAGTGCACGTACAGCAGAGTAATATGTTCAAATGCTAAGTCTGATGCCAGAATATTTGTCTGCAATGATATGACAGACACTAGCTTTGGAAAGAACCCAGCAGGCCAACATATTGAAATAAGTTGGGACACCAGAATCAAGAATTTGGAGCACACATCCTGGTAAGAATGAGAAATTAGAGTTGGGAATCCCAGAAAAAGAGGGAACGTTGAGAGGATCAAATAATGTTTTAATATTTTATCAATTTTATACATCATTTGTGACTTATCTGCACACACACACATTGATTAAACAGTGTATATACAATCTTTTATCCACCATTGAAACTGTCCTGTTGTTGTGTTACGAGGATACATGAACACCAAGTAGTCACCAAAAGACATGCCGCACTATCACTATGTTCCATACATACAGACAAAGAAGGGCACCCCTTTGACTGGGGCAAAGCACACACACATACTAAGACACGCAAGGACCTTCTTAGAGGAATGGTATTCTAACCAGAAGTCCATCAATAAACTCATCAATTTAGATTCTGTCTACATTCTATTGTTAAAATAACCGGAAATGACATCACCCAATTTAAGAAACATAGTCATGGTGACGAAACTTCTGAAAGCATACCTTCAAGCTCAGTGAGCTAACTTGCATACATATAAATTGTTTTTTTTTGTTGTTTATTAGTGGAATTTAGGAGTTCTCTGTCGCTCACGTTTTGACAGATTATGATGTGAGGTAAGCTTTTCTGGGTATGTGGTTTTAATTAACAGAGGGGTTTGACATTGATGTTATAACAGTTTGGGGCCTTGCCATATGGCATTTGGACAGACTTGAACAGATCTGTGATACAACAGGTCCCAGCAAATTCCAACTCATTGCAGTTAGAGACTTTGAGCTTCAGATGAAACCATTGGGAAAATTTGTTTAATTTTGTTACTTGTGGTTGGTTAAATGAAAGTGAGGGAAATGGCTTTTAACATTACTGAAGAGGTTCCCGAATTTTCCAAGGAAATTTAGAAGAAAGACAGAAGAAGGACATTTTTTTAGAATTAGCAAATAGGTTGGAATTGGGTTTAACCAGGAGAAAAGGGAAGCTGAAATTGTAATGGAGTTGGTCAAGCACTTTGATGTATCAGAGAAATAGGCAACTGCAGTAGAGTTATCAAAACTTAAATTGCAAATGTGGCAACTGGAGTTAGAAGATAAGTAAAGGGGCGGAAACAGAGAGAGAAAAAAGAGAAAGAGAAGAGAAAGAAAGAGAGGGTTGAATTGAAATTCAGAAGTTGGGAATTAGGTAAGAAAGTTAAATTAACAGAATGGAGATGAAGGGAGAACGTAGGGATATATACAACTAGGTTAGTAACTTGCCATATTTCGGTGAGAAAAATGTCAAAACCTTTTTTTATTTCATTTGAAAAAATGACACGGCAGATGACGTGTCCAGTGAACTTGTGGGTAATGCTAGTTCAGACTAATCTGGTGGGCACAGCTAGTGAGGTATGTGCAGCGCTGTCAGACGAGGGATCCAGACATTATCAAGATGTCAATTGGCTATTTTATTCGTTATGAATTGGTACTAGAAGCATATAGACAGAAATTCGGAAAATAGAGACGGAACCAGGTCAGACTTATATTGAGTTTGAAAGAATTAACCACAGTCATTTTGATAGGTGGGTTATGGCCTTAAAAATGGATAAGACCTGTGAGGCTTGAAGGAAGATTAATCAGCTGGAGAAGTTAAAAGACTCACTTCCAGAGATAGGAAAAATTCATGTGAATGAATAGAAAGTTCAAGAAGTGAAAAGCGCGGCAGAAATGGCAGGTAAATATGCATTGTGGCATGTGATGAATTTAGCTTCTGGCAGGAATTTCATCCTGTGGGGGATAGAAATTGGGAGAAGGGAAGATCACACATTACAAAGCGAACAGTAGCTCACAATAGTTTACCACAGGTGAAGAAAGAAGCCAAGGGGGTTGAAAGGTGGTGAAAGGCCTCAGGTGCTCTCACTATAAGGGAGTAGAACACATAGAATTACAGTACTGATGGTTTAAGAAGGGCACGTGGAAAAAGTTGTTTTCACTGCAGTTAGCTGGGACACACCGTGCTGGGCGTTAAAGGAAGACACTTTGGGGAAAGATGCGGTAGAAGAGGCTAAACCAGTGACATTAGTGAAACTGGTAAAGGAAACCCCAAGTGCAGCCGAGGAGCTGCAGGACATTGCACAGCCTAGGCAAGGGCTGGGTATGGAGGCAGTGCCTGATCTCTGTAAAGAATTCGCCTCTGTAGTAAAGTTTACTCAGAAAGAACAGGGGGAGAAGGATAAGAAATTATAATTTTGTGAGATAAGGGATCTGCTCAGTCTCTAATTAGTTGAGAAGTGAGGGCCGGAAAAGCACAACAGATCAGGCAGTTTCCGAACAGCAGGACAATCGATATCATCAGCAGAAACCCATCGTCCGGAACGTGGTGGGGGGACAAGGGGGCTGGAAGATAAATACGAGAGTAGTAGCTGGGCTGGTGGGAGGGTCACTGGGAAGGCAATAAGAAGATGTAGGTGGGAGTGATAGTGTTATGTCGGAGGGGAGGGTGGAGTCGATAGGTGGAAAGGAAGATGGCCTGTTAGGGCAGTTCAAGAGGGCAGTGGTAGGTTGAACGGTTGGATCTAGGAGAGGTTGGTGGAGGGGAGATTTGGAATTTGGTGAAGTCAATGTTGATGCTGTACAGTTTGAGGGTTCCAGCTGTCCTACCACCGATAGGTGTCCTGTCACCCTCCTCTCCGACCTATCACCATCACCCCACCTGCATCTACTAATTGCCTCCCAAGCTCCCTTTCACCCAGCTCCACCCCACCCTCCCATTTATTTCTCAATCTCCTTCCCCCTCCCTTACGCCCCACTTTCCTAATGAAGAATTTATGCCTGAAACGTCAACGCTCCTGCCCCTCGGATGCTGCCGACATGATTGGCTTTTCCAGCCACACACTTTTCAACTCTCATCTCCAGCATCTGCCGCCCTCACTTTCTCTCACCCTCTAATAGTAAGAGTTGAAAGTTTTTTTCACTCTTTCTGGCATTATAATCAAGAACGTGATAACTTGTGGAATGGGAACAGAAATTAAGCATTCCCTTATGTAACATCAGGATGGAATGCCAAATCAAGATTGGGGAAGTAACAGTGACAGTGAGTAACAGAGTGTCAGTTCTAGGAATTGAGTTTGTTCTTGGGAACGATTTAGCAGGAGGCAAGGTGGGAGAGGCACCCCTTGTGGTGGAGAAGCCAAAGGAAGATGAGGGAATTGGTGAGTTAAAGAAAATTACCCAGGATATTTTCCAGACTGTGTAGTAACAAGATCCCACTGTCATAAGTTACAGCAGGAAGAAGAAATGAACTAAAAAGACAAATGAGTTGATGCTCAGTGAACTGACACCCTGTTTGATGTAACGGTGCAGGAAAAACCTGAACAAGCAGAGGATCAGGCAGAGGTGTTTAGTCCAGAAAGTCTAATGGACTTACAACAGATATATACACACACATTCACACACACATATACATGCACACACACAGAAGAGGAATCAGAATATATTGTTGAACGTTATTAACTTAAACATAGAATCATAAAATTAAAATGGAGACCCGATAGGTTACTGCAGAAGGGAAATGGGCCGAAGTGTACCAGATTGTGTTAGCAGTAATGTACAGTGTTTGGGGTCGCACATAAACTCTCTGCAGGCGGTCACCTAGGTGTACAGAAGACTCAGGCTAAGGTACAGAAGCATTTCTAATGGCCTGGAATGCACAAGGACGCGGTTCATTTTTGTTGTACGTGACATACATACCAAATGGTAGGTAAGTCACAGGCAGTAATAAAACCAGCACCTTTGTTGCCAATTCTTGCATTCGAGAAACCCTTCATGTGGGTTATGATTAATTGTGTAGCTCCCCTTTCTAAAGTAAAAGTGGAAACCAATATTTGCTGACCATAATGGATGCGTCTACCAGATTTCCAGAGGCAATTCCATTATTGGAGTGTTAAGGCAAAAATGAAGGTGGAGGGATTGGTAGCTTTCTACTCGCTGTGGACTGCCCAGAGAGATTCAGTCAGACCAGGGTCTCATTTTACTGCTCAGCTGTTTTAGGAAGTCATGGATATCTTAGGCATACAGCACTTCAAATCAAGTGCGTCCCATCCTGAATCCCAGGTAGCCTTGGAAAGTTAGCATCAGACACTGAGGACCATGTTAACAGCGTACTGTCAGGATTACCCGAATGGTTGGGATAAAGGTGCCCCATTAAATTGTTTGCAATTAGAGATGCCCCAAATAAATCTACTCACTTTACTTCCTTTGATTTAATATTCGTACATGAAGTGAGAGGTCCTTAGAAACTAATTAAATATAAATTGACAGGACCAAAGTCGGAGATCTCACACTTGGATTATGTATCAGAGGTGAGAGAGAGATTAGACCGAGTAGGTGAGTTAGTTAAACAGCACATGAAGAGGGCACAGTGTAGAGTGATGCAGGTGACAGATAAAAACTCTGAAACTTTGACGATTTCCTGTGGGGATGACGTATTAGTTTCGCCACCAGTGGTAAGAAAACCATTCAAAGCCAGGCCCCATTCAAATTTTAAAAAGTGTGAAGTCAGTTAAACTTCCTGGTAAAGATACCGGAGATGACAAAAAAACTTTGTCGAGTATTTCATCTGGATGAATAATGCACCAGCCACATTTAACACTCAAGAATAGAGGGGTGGCCATATGAACAAATTGTGCAACTTATCTGTATGATGTAGTGATCTTCAGCAAGTGATTAAAAGCTCACATGTTACAGTTGGCAGAGCATGTTGAACGATTACAAGAAGCAAACTTGGTAATAAACAGAAAAATGGAATTCGCGAAGCGGAGGTGATGTTCTTGGGACATTATATTCGACATGGAAGGTTGACCCCATGGAGCACAAAAACGAAGGGCTTTGAGGAAGTTCCACGATCATCCTCGAAGAAAGAGGTGCTTCGATTTTTGGAACTGAGTGGATTCTATCGGAAGTTTGTTCAAAACTTCAGCAGCGTCTTGGCAACACTGATGGATTTACTGAAGAAGAACACAGAATTGTGGTGGACAGAACAATGACAGGAGGTATTTGAGAATTTTAAAGCAGGATTAATCACTACACCAGTTTTAGCTGCACCAAATATTCTGAAACCCTTTGAAGATTGTGTTTGATGCTCGGGATATAGGGGTCAGAGATGTATTGATACAGAAAAGGGATGATGGAATTGAATGGCTGATTGGCTACTTGTCGAAAAAACTCAATATCCAACAGAAAAAAAATAGAAAATCTCCATTATTGAACAAGAATGATTATGTTCCACACTGGCCTGACAATATTTTAATATGCATATGACAAACAAATTGTCGGAGATGGTTGTGGACAACGACAAATCTCTCGCATTTTTTGGAATATTTAAAGACCAGAATATGAGACTATTTCATTGGAGTCTTACCTCACCAACTTTAAACTTACAAAATGTACATGCTGTGTCTCCTATAATGTGATAGCAGATGTGTTTCGCGGATTTAAAGGAAAAAGTGTAGATAAGATTTGACTTATTCCAGTGTTGTATTGGTGTGCAGAATTAATATGAATGATATAACTGAGATTCATACTTCTGTATTTCATAAAATTGGGATTAAGAATTAGAGGAAAACAAATGTAGCCATCTTTTCATTCTACTAGTTCATTTTATTTTCTGAAGCGGGGAGATGTTATGAAGACAAAACATATATGGACACTTTAAAACAGATCGGGTTTTGCTGAATAGAAATTAAAGCCACAGATGCCAGCTGAAGGTCACACTGTTCCACATGTCACCATTAGCTGAAAAATGGATTCCTGAGTTTTGGTTGCTTTTTTGACAGCCATTCAAATGTAACCAAAGAGTTTAAATAACGCTCAGGATACCAGACACCAACAGAATTTGAATATTATTGTTTGGACACTGGAAAGCAATCAAATTATGAGAATTATTATATCATGGGAAGTATATAAACCCAGCATTTTGAACACTGGGAGGAGAGAGCTACTGCCATCCAACAGTAGAGCAACTGCTGTAGAGCAGGAGTGCTAACTGGCCATCTCAAACACTCTCTATCAAAGACACATGTTCATGCAAACCTCTTTGCAATAAAAAAAATGATCCAAGGAGATCAGCAGCTGAAAGAGTGAAGACAGCGGGGAAGATAGAGACTGTGTGGTCTTGAGATTGTAATGTTTAATATGTGGGTTGTTGGAACATCATATTTTTTACAGAGTTGGAGTCAGATAGTAAGGAGCTAAGAAAAGAGGGGCTTGTATTTGTGAATAGCTGTTGTTTAGTGTTCACTAATAAAGTTAAGAAATAAACTTGTTAATCTTTGTTTAAATAGTGGAATGTAGGAGATCTGTGTCACTCATAATTTAACAGATTACGAGGTGAGGTGAGCTTTTCTGGGTTTTTGTTTTAATTAACAGAGGGGTTCGACTCCACCTTGTAAATGTCCATCCACACTAACCCCATCCCTGCAGTTGGTCCCTATCCTTCTAATCCTTTCCTATCCACATATTTATCCAAATGCTTTTGAAATGTTGTTAATGTACCCCCTCAGCCACATTGCTAGCAGCTCATCCACGTACCAGCCTCTGTGTAAAGAAGTGGCCTCTCAGGTTCCCTTTTATTCCTTCTCCTTTAACCTTAAACTGATCCTCTCGCGTCCTCGATTCTCTACACCTTGGAAAAGACTGAGACATTTAACCCTATCCATGACCCTCGTGATTTTATACAGCT